>NW_022680775.1:0-164538 GCF_009764315.1 Trachypithecus francoisi
TCTCTGGTCTTTGATGATGGTGACGTACTGATTGGGTTTTGGTATAAGTGTCCTTCCTGTTTGATAGTTTTCCTTCTGACAGTCAGAACCCTCAGCTATAGGTCTGTTGGAGATTGCTTGAGGCCCACTGCAGACCCTGTTTGCCTGGGTATCAGCAGCAGAGGTTGCTGAAGATAGAATATTGCTGAACAGCGAGTGTACCTGTCTGATTCTTCCTTTGGAAGTTTCCTCTCAGGGGTGACTCCACCCTGTGAGGTGTGGGGTGTCAGACTGCCCCTAGTGGGGGATGTCTCCCAGCTAGGCTACTCAGGGGTCAGGGACCCACCAGAGCAGGCAGTCTGTCCGTTCTCAGATCTCAACCTCCGCGTTAGGAGATCCACGGCTCTCCCCAAAGCTGTCAGACAGAGTCGTTGGCATCTGCACTGGCCCCCGCTGCTTCCCCTATTGGACTGCAGCTGTGCGCTGTCCGCAGAGGTAGAGTCAACAGAGACAGGCAGGCTTCCTTGAGCTGCTGTGAGTTCCACCCAGTTCGAGCTTCCCAGCGGCTTTGTTTACCTACTTAAGCCTCCTCTTTCTACTTTTTATCTGAGATTATTTTCTTTTTCACCATAGGTCTCAATGCACTCCAATGTATACCTTTGCAGATTCGAAGAAAAGAGTGTTAGCAAGCTGATCAATTAAAAGAATGGTGTAACTCTGTAGGATGAATTCACACTCTACAAAGAAGTTTCTCAGAAAGCTTCTTTCAAGTATACATCTGAGGATATTTCCTTTGTCACCATAGGCTTCAACTCATTCCAAAATATCCCTTCTCAGATTCCCCTAAAACAGTGCTACCAACTGATCCATGAAAAGAATCGTGTGACTCTGGGAGATGAATTCACATATCACAAAGACGTTTCTCAGAAAACATTTTTCTAGTTTTTATCTGAGGATATTTCCTTTTTCACCATATTCCTCAATGCACTCTCGAATATCCCATTGCAGATAAATAGAAAAAATTGTTAGCTAACTTCTCAATGAAAAGAATGGTAAAACTCTGTGAGATGAATTCACACATCACAAAGCAGTTTCACAGAAAGCTTCTTCTTGATTGTTATCTCACGATATTCCCTTTGTCACCAAAGGCTTCAATGCACTCCTAAATAACTCCTCTCAGGTACCACAAAAACAGTGATGGTGAATTGCTTCATCAAAAAAAAAAGGTTAAACTATATGAGATGAACACATACATCACAAAACTGTTTCTCGAAAAGTTTTTCTCCAGTTTTTACCTGAAGGTATTTACTTTTTAACCATAAGCCTCTAGGAGCCCCGAATATGACTCTGCAGATGCCATAAAAATAGTGCCACGAAGCTGCTCAAAGAAAACAAAGGTGTAACTCTGTGTGATGAATTCACCCAAAACAAAGAAATTTCTCAGAAAGATTCTTTCTAGTTTTTCTCTCAGGATATTTTCTTTTCCACCATTGACTTCCATGCTCTCCCAAATATCCCTTTGCAGATTCCACGAAAACAGTGTTAGCAAACTGCTCCATGAAAGGAAATGTGTAACTCTTGAGATGAATTCACACATGACAAAGAATTTTCTCAGAAAGCTTCTTTCTAGTTTTTAATCTGAAGATATTTGCTTTGTCACCATAGACTTCAAGGTAATCCAAAATATCCCTTCTCAGATTCCCCAAATACAGTGCTACCAAGCTGCTCCATAAAAAGAATCGTGTAAGTCAGTGAGATGCATTCACACATCACAAAGGAGTTCCTCAGAAAGCTTCTTTCTAGTTAATATAAGAGGGTGTTTTCTTTTTTACTATAATATTCAATGCACTCCCAAATATCCCTTTGCAGATTCCACTAAAGCAGTGTTAGCAAACTCCTGTGTGCAAAAAAAGGTGTAACTCTGTGAGATGAATTCACACATCACAGAGAACTTTCTCAGAAAGCTTCTTTCTAGTTTTTGTCGGAGGAAATTTTCTTTCTCACCATAGGCTTTGATGCGCGGCAAAATATCACTTCGCAGATTTGCCAAAAACACTGCTACCAAACGGATCCATGAAAAAGATCCTGTAATTCAGTGAGCGGAGTTAACACATCACAAAGTGGTTTCTGAGAATGTTTATTTCTGTTTTTATATGAGAATATTTCCATTGTCACCATAAACTTCAATGTGCTCCGAAATATCCCATTGTGGATTCCAAAGAAACAGTGTTAGCAAACTGATCCATGAAAAGAAAAGTGTAAATCTCTGTGAGATGAAGTCACACTTTACAAAGCAGTTTCTCAGAAAGGTTCTATCCGGTTTTATCTGAGTTTTTCCTTTGTCACCATAGGCTTCAGTGCTATCCAAAACATCCCTTCTCAGATTCCCCAAAAAGAGTGCTAACAAACTGCTCCATGAAAGGAAATTGTAAAACTGTGAGATGAATTCACAAATTACAAAGTGGTTTCTGAGAGAGCTTCTTTCTAGTTTTTGTCTAAGGAAGGATATTTCCTTTGTCACCATATGTCTCAATGCGCTCCAAAATATCCTATTGCGTACGCCATGAAAACGGTGTTAGCAAAATGCTCAATGAAAAGAACGTTGTAACTCTTTGAGAAAAATTCACATCACAAAGCAGTTTCTCAGAAAGCTTTCCAGTTTTTATCTGAGGATATTTCCTTTCTCACCAGAGACTTCAATGCGCTCCAAAATATCCCTTTGGAGATTCCACAAAAACAGTGTTAGCTCATTGCTCAATGAAAAGAATGGTGTAACTCTATGAAATGAAATCACATCCCAAAGCAGTTTCTCAGAATGCTTCTTTCTCGTTTTTATCTGAGGATATTTACCTTTTCACCATAGGCCTCGATGTGCTCCCAAATATCCATTTGCAGATTCCATGAAAACAGTGTTAGTGAACTGCTCCATGAAAAGAAAGGTGTAACTCTGTGAGATGAAATCACACATCACAAATAACTTTCTCAGAAAGTTTCCTTGTAGTTTTTACCTGAGGATATTTGCTTTGTCACCATGGGCTTCAATGCGATCCAAATATACCTTCTCAGATTTCCAAAAAACAGTGCTGCCAAACTGATCCATGAACAGAATCGTGTAACTCTGTGAGATGAGTTAACACTTTACAAAACGGTTTCTCAGACAGCATCTTTCTAGTTTTTATGTGAGCATACTTCCTTTGTCACAAAAAACTTCAATGCACTGCAAAATAGCCCATTGCAGATTCCAAGAAAACAGTATTAACAAACTACTCAATGAAATGAACAGTGTAAATCTGTAGATGAATTCACACACCACCATGCAGTTTCTCAGAAAACTTCTCTCTGCTTTTTATGTGAAGATATTCTGTTTTTCACTATAGCCCTTAATGTGGTCCCAAATATCCCTGTGCAGATTCCATGAAAAGAGTGTTATCGATCTGCTCAATGAATAGAATGGTGTAACTCTATGAGATGAATTCACACATCACAAAGCAGTTTCTTGGAAAGCTTCTTTCTACTTTTTATATGAGGATCTTTCCTTTGTCAACATAGGCCTCAAAGCACTCCCAAATATCTCTTTGCAGATTTCATGAAAACAGTGTACACAAACTTCTCCATGAAAGGAAAGAAGTACCTCTGTGAGATGAATTCACACATCACAAAAACTTTCTCAGAAAGTTTATATTTTGTTTTTATCTGAGGATATTTACTTTGTCACCATAGGCTTTGATGAGATCCAAAATATCCTCTCTCAGATTTGCCAAAATCAGTGCTACCATACTGCTCCTTGAAAAGAATTGTGTAACTCTGGGAGATGAATTAACACATCACAAAGCAGTTTCTCAGAAAGCTTCTTTCTAGTTTTTGTATGAATGTATTTTCTTTTTCATCATAAGCTTCAATGTGCTCCAAAGTATCCCATTGCAGATTCCTAGAAAACAGTGTTAGCAAACTGCTCAATGAAAACAACAATGTAACTCTTTGAGATGAATACATACATCACAAAGAAGTTTCTCAGAAAGTTTCTTTCTGGTTTTAATCTGAGGATATTTTCTTTTTCACCATAGGCCTCAGTGTGCTCCCAAATATCTCTTTGCATATTCCACAAAAACTGTGTTAGCAAACTGATCGCTGAAGAGAAAAGTGTAACTCTGTGAGTTGCTTTCACACATCACAATGCAGTTTCTCAGAACGCTTCTTTCTAGTTGTTATCTGAGGAATTTCCTTTGTCACCATAGTCATCAATGCAAACCACAATATCCTTTCTCAGATTCCCCAAAAACAGTGCTAACAAACTGTCCCATGAAAAGATCATGTAACTCTGTGGGATGAATTCACAAATCACAAAGCAGTTTCTCAAAAAACTTCTTTCTGGTTTTTGTCTGAGGATATTTACTTTTTAACAGTAGGCTTCAGTGTGTTCTGAAATATGCCATTGCAGATTCCAAGAAAACAGTGACAGCAAAATGCTCAATGAAGAGAATAGAGTAACTCTGTGAGTTGAATTCACATATCACTAGTAGTTTCTCAGAAAGCTTATTTCTCATTTTTCTATGAGGATATTTCCTTTTTCACTAGAGGCCTCATTGGCTAGTAAATATTCCTTTGCAGATTCCAAGAAAACTGTGTTAGCAATCTGGTCCATGACAAGAAAGGTGTTTCTCTGTGAGATGAATTCACACATCACCAATATCTTTTTCAGAAAGCTTCTTTTAGTTTTTGTCTGAGGATATTTCCTTTGTCACCATAGACATCAATGTGCCACGAAAAATGCCATTGCAGATTAAAAGAAAGCAGTGTTAGCAAACTGCTCAATGAAAAGAATAGTGTAACTCTGTGAAATATACAACACAAAGAAGTTTCTCAGAAACCTTCTTCTCCTTTTTGTCCGAGGACATTTCCCTTTTCACCGTAGGCTTCAATGTGCTCCCAAATATACTATTTCAGATTCCATGAGAAAAGTGTTATCAAACTGTTCAATGAAAGAATGGTACAGCTCTGTGCATTGAATTCAAACATCATAAAGTAGTTTCTCAGACATCTTCTTTTTGTTTTATCTATGGGGATATTTCCTTTGTCACCATAGTCTTCAATGCACTCAGAAATATCCTTTTGCAGATTCCACTAAAACAGAGTTATCAAAAGATTCAAAGAAAAAAACAGTGTAGATCTATGAGGTGAATTTACCCATCACAAAACAGTTTCTCAGAAAGCTTCTTTCTGTATTTAATCTGTGGATATTTCCTTTTTCACCATAGCCCTCAAAGTGCTCCCAAATATCCCTACGCAGATTCCTTGAAAACAGTGTTAGCAAACTGCTCCGTGAAAAGAAAGGTGTAACTCTCTGAGATGAATTCACACATAACAAAGTACTTTCTCAGAAAACTTCTTTCTAATTTTTATCTCAGGATATTTCCTTTGTCACCATAAGCTTCAAAGTGATCCAAATATCCCTTCTCAGATTCCACAAAAACCGTGTTATCAAACTGATCCATTGAAAGCATCGTGTATCTCTGTGACATGAATTCACAGACCACAAAGGAGTTTCTCAGAAAGTTTCTTTCTAGTTTTTGTCTGTGGATATTTAATTTATAACAGCAGTCCTCAACGTGCTCCAAAATATGTGAATGCAGAATCCAAGAAAACAGTGTTAGCAAACTGCTCAAGGAAAATAACAGTGTAACTCTGTGAGTTGAATTCACACATCACTAAGCACTCTCTCAGAAAGCTTCTTTCTCGTTTTAGAACAAGGAGATTTGCTTTTTCACTACAAGCCTCAATGCACTCACAAATATCCCTTTGCAGACTCCAAGAAAACTGTTAGTAAACTACTCCATGAAAATAAAAGTGTACCTCTATGAGATTAATTCACACATCACAAAGAACTTTCTCAGAAAGCTTCTTTCCAGTTTTTATCTGAGGATATTTCCTTAGTCAACTTAGGCTTCAATGCCATCCAAAATATCCCTTCTCATATTCCCCAAAAACAGTGCTACCAAACGACTCCATGAAAAGGGTAGTGTAACTCTGTGAGATGAATTCACAAATCACTAAGCAGTTTCTCAGGAAGCTTCTTTCTAGTTTTTTGTCTGAGGATATTTTCTTTGTCATCACAAGCTTCAATGTGCTCCAAAATATCCCATTGCAGATTAAAAGAAAACAGTGTTAGCAAACTGTTCAATGAAAGCAACAGTGTAACTCTGTGAGATGAACTGACCAACACAAAGCAGTTTCTCAGAAACCTTATTTTTGTTTTTTATCTGTGGATATTTTGTTTGTCACCATAAGCTTCAATGTGCTACAAAATATCCTATTGATGATTCCACGAAAAAAGTGTTATCTAACTGCTCAATGAAAAGAATGGTGTAGCACTATGAGATGAATTCAAACCTCACAATGCAGTTTTTCAGGAAGCTTCTTTCTAGTTTTTATCTGAGGATATTTTCTTTTTCTCTATAGGCTGCAATATGCTCCGAAATATCTGTATGCAGTTTCCGTGAAAACAGCGTTAACAAACTGATCCATGAAAACCAAGGTGGAACTCTCTGAGATGATTTCCCACATCACAACGAAGTTTCTCAGAAAGCTTCCTTCTAGTTTTTATCTGAAGATATTTCCATTTTCACTATAAGTCTTTATGTGCTCACAAATATTCCTTTGCAGATTCCATGAAAATAATATTAGCAAACTACTACATGAAAAGAAAGGTGTAACTCTGTGAGATGAATTCACACATCACAAAGAACTTTCTCAGAAAGCTTCTTTCTAGTTTTTATCTGAGGATGTTTCCTTAGTCAGCATAGGCTTCAATGCAAACCAAAATATCCCTTCTTAGTTTCCCCAAAAACGTTTCTACCAAGCTGATCTATGAAAAGAATCGTGTAACACTGTGAGATGAATTAGCACCTCACAAGGTGGTTTCTCAGAAAGCTTCTTTATAGTTTTTATATAAAGATACTTCCTTTGTCACCATAAGCTTCAATGCAGTCCAAAATATCCCATTGCAGATACCAAGAAAACAGTGTTAGCAGACTACTTGATGAAAAGAAAAGTGTATCTCTGTGAGATAAATTCACACATCTCAAAGCAGTTTCTCAGAAACCTTCATTCTAGTTTTTATCTGAGGATATTTTTTTTTACTATAGAACTCAATGCGCTCCCAATATTCCTTTGCAGATTCCATGAAAACAGGGTTAGCAAACATCTCCATGAAAAGAAACTTCTATCTCTGTGAGATGAATTCACAGATCACAAAGGACTTTCTCAGAAACCTTCCATCTATTTTTTATCTGAGGATAATTCCTTTGTCACAATAGGATTCTATGAAATCCAAAATATCCTTTCTCAGTTTCCCCAACAACAGTGCTAACAGACTGACCCATGAAAAGAATCATGTCATGCTGTGAGATAAATTAATACATCTCGTTTTTTTCTCCTCCCACCACCCAAGATGCCGAAAGGAAAGAAGGCCAAGGGAAAGAAGGTGGCTCTGGGCTCTGCTGTCGTGAAAAAGCAGGAGGCCAATAAAGTGGTGAATCCCCTGTTTGAGAAAAGACCTAAGAATTTTGGCATTGGACAGGACATCCAGCCCAAAAGAGACCTCACCCGCTTTGTGAAATGGCCTCGCTATATCAGGTTGCAGTGGCAGAGAGCCATCCTCTATAAATGGCTGAAAGTGCCTCCTGCTATTAACCAGTTCACTCAGGCCTTGGACCACCAAACAGCTACTCAGTTGCTTAAGCTGGCCCACAAGTACAGACCAGAGACAAAGCAAGAGAAGAAGCAGAGGCTGTTGGCCTGGGCCGAGGAGAAAGCTGCTGGCAAAGGGGATGTCCCCATTAAGAGACCACCTGTCCTTCGAGCAGGAGTTAACACTGTCACCACCTTGGTGGAGAACAAGAAAGCTCAGCAGGGGGTGATTGCACATGACGTGGATCCCATCGAGCTGGTTGTCTTCTTGGCTGCCCTGTGTCTTAAAATGGGGTCCCTTACTGCATTATCAAGGGGAAGGCCAGACTTGGCTGTCTAGTCCACAGGAAGACCTACACCACTGTCACCTTCACACAGGTGAACTCAGAAGACAAAGGCGCTTTGGCTAAGCTGGTGGAAGCTATCAGGATCAATTACAATGACAGATACGATGAGATACGCCATCACTGGGGCAGCAATGTCCTGGGTCCCAAGTCTGTGGCTCATATCGCCAAGCTCGAAAAGGCAAAGGCTAAAGAACTTGCCACTAAGCTGGGTTAAATGTACACTGTTGAGTTTTCTGTACATAAAAATATTTAAAATACAAATTTTCCTTCAAAAAAATTAACACATCTCAAAGCGGTTTCTCAGAAAGCTTGTTTCTTGTTTTTATAGGAGGATATTTCCTTTGTTACCATGGACTTCAATGCGATCCACAATATCTCTTCCCAGATTTCCCAAAAACAGTGTTGTAAAACTGCTCCATGAAAAGTATCGTGTACCTCTGTGAGATGAATTCACAAATCACAAAGCAGTTTCTCAGAAAGCTTCATTCTAGTTTTTATCTGAGGATATTTCTTTTTTCACTATGGACTACCATGCACTCCCAAATGTCCCTTTGCAGATTCCACAAAAACAGTGTTAGCAAACTGCTCCATGAAAGAAAGGTGTAACTCTGTGTGATGAATTCACACAGCACAAAGAACTTTCTCAGAAACTTTCTTTCTAGCTTTTATCAGAGGATATTTCCTGTGTCACCATAGGCTTCTATGCAATCCAAAAAATCCTTTCTCAGATTCCCCAAAAACAGTACTAACAGACTGATCCTTGAAAAGAATCATGTAACTCTGTGTGATGAATTCACCCAACAAAAAGATGTTTCTTAGAAAGCTGCCTTCTAGTTTTTATCTGAGGATATTTCCTTTCCACCATTGACTTCCATGCACTCCAAATATCTCTTCTCAGACACCACAGAGACAGTGATGCCAAACTTCTCTCTCAATGGAAAGCTTTACCTCTATGAGATGAATGCTCACATCACAAAGGAGCTGTTAGAAACTTTCAATCCAGTTGTTACCTGAAGGTATTTCCTTTTTCAACCTTGGCCTCTATCCGCTCCTGAATATCCCTTTGCATATTTCACAAAAATTGTGTTACCAAAGTGTTCAATGAAAAGAATGAACTCTGTGAGATGAATTAACCCATCACAAAACAGTCTCTCATAAAGCTTCTTTCTAGTTTTTATCTGAGGGTATTTCCTTTTTCACCCTAGGCTTCTCTGCACTCCGAATATCCCTTTGTAGATTCCACAAAAACAGGATTAACAAACTACTCAATGAAAGGAATGGTTTACCTTTGGAAAATTAATTCACCCATTACAAAGAATTTTCTCAGAAAGCTAGTTTCTAGATTTTATATGAGCATGTTTAGTTTTCCACCATTAGACTCAATGCACTCCAAAGTATCCCTTCTCAGACACCACAAAAACAGTGATGCCAAACTGCTCAATCAAAAAGAATTGTTTATCTCTATGAGGTGAATAAACACTTCACAAAACAGCTTCTCAAAAACATTCTGTCAAGTTTTTAACTGAAGATATTTTCTTTTTCACCATAGGCCTCTGTGAGCTCCCAAAAATCCCTTTTCAGATTCCCCAAAAACAGTGCAACCAAATTGTTCAATGAAAAGTAAGCTGTAACTCTGTAAGATGAATTCACACAACACAAAGAACTTTCTCAGAAGCTTATTTCTATTTTTAATTTGAGGATATTTCCTTTGTCACCATAGGCTTTAATGTGATCCAAAATATCCCTTCTCAGATTCCCCAAAAACAGTGCTACCAAACTGCTCCATGAAAAGAATCATGTAACTCTCTGAGATGAATTCACAAATCACAAAGCAGTTACTCAGAAAGCTTATTTCTAGTTTTTGTCTGAGCATATTTCCTTTGGCACCCTAAGCTTCAACGCACTCTGTAATATCGCAATGAAGATCCCAAGAAAACAGTTTTAGCTAAGTGCACAATGAAAAGAACACTGTAACACTGTGAAACGAATTCACACATCACAAATTTTCTCTGAAAGCTTCTTTCTAATGTTTATATGAGGATAATTTGTTTTTCACCATAAGCCTCATGAGCTCCCATATATCCCCTTGCAGATTCCACAAAAACAGTGTTAGCAAACTTCTCAATGGAAAGAACGGTGTAATTCTTTGAGTTGAATTCACACATCACAAAGTAGTTTCTAAGAAATCTTCTTTCTAGTTTTTATCGGAGAATACTTTCTTTTTCACCGTAGGCCACAATGCGCTCCAAAATATCCCTTTGCAGATTCCGTGAAAACAGGGTTTCCAAATGGCTCCATGAAAAGAAAGGTGTAACTTTGGGAGTTGAAATCACACATCACAAAGAATTTTCTCAGAAAACTTCTTTCTAGTTTAATCTCAGGATAATTCCTTTGTCACCATAAGCTTTAATGCGATCCAAAATATGCCTTCTCATATTCCCCAAAAACAGTGCTACCAAACTGCTCCATGAAGAGATTCGTGTAACTCTGTGAGATAAATACACAAATCACAAAGCAGTTTTTCAGAAAGCTTCTTTCTAGTTTTTGTCTGAGGTTGCTTCCTTTTTCACCATAAGCTTCAATACGCTGCAAAATATCCCATTGCAGATTTCGTGAAAACAGGGTTCAGAAACTGTTCAATGAAGAGAGCTGTGTAACTCTGTGAGATGAATTCACACATCACAAAGCAGTTTCTCAGAAAGCTTCTTTCTAGTTTTAATCTGAGGATATTTCTTCTTTCACCATAGGTCTCAAAGTGCTCCCAAATATCCCTTTGCAGATTCCATGAAAACAGTGTTAGCAAAGGGATCCATGAAAGGAAAGGTGTAACTATATGAGAGGAATTTACACATCACAAAGCAGTTTCTCAGACAGCTTCTTTCTAGTTTTTATCTGAAGATATTTCCTTTGTCAGAATAGACTTCAATGTAATCCAAAATATCCCTTCTCCGATTTCCCAAAAACAGTGCTACCAAACTGCTCCATGAAAAGAATCATGTAACTCTGTGAGATGAATTCACAAATCACAAAGCAGTTTCTCAGAAATCTTCTTTGTATTTTTTGTCTGAGTTTATTTCCTTTTTCTCAATAGGTCTCAATGCGCTTGCGAATATCCCTTTGCAGATTCCAAGAAAACAGTATTACCAAACTGCTCAGTGAAAATAAAGGTATAAATGTGTGAGATAAATTCACACCTCACAAAGAAGCTTCTCAGAAAGATTTCTTCTGGTTTTTGTCTGAGGATATTTCCTTTGTCATCATAGGCTTTAATTCACTCCCAAATATCCTATTGCAGATTCCATGACAACAGGGTCATCAAACTGCTCAATGAAAACACCAGTGTATCTCTTTGAGATGAATACACCCATCCAAAAGTAGTTTCTTAGAAAGCTTCTTTCTAGTTTTTATCTGAGGATATTTCCTTTTCCACCATAGGCTTCAATGCACTTCCAAATATCCATTCTGAGACACCACAAAAGCAGTGATGCCAAAGTGCTCCCTTAACAGAAATGTTTAGCCCTATGAGATGAATGCATCCATCACAGAGGAGTTTCTCCAAAAGCTTCTCTCCAGTTTTTACTGGAAGAATTTTCTTTTTTCACCTTAGGTCTCTATGCACTCCCAAATATCCCTTTGCAGTTTCCACAAGTACAGTGCTACCAAACTGCACAACTAAAAGAAAGGTGTAACTCTCTGAGATGAATTCACCCATTACAAAGTAGGTTCTCAGAAAGCTTATTTCTAGTTCAAATCTGAGGATATTTCCTTTTTCACCATTGGCTTCAATGTGCTTCCAAATAACTCTTCTCAGATACCACAAAAACAGTGATGCTGAACTGCTCAATCATCAAAAAAATTAAACACTATGAGATGAATACACACATCACAAAATAGTTTCTCAAAAAGCTTCTCTCCAGTTTTTATCTGATGTTATTTCCTTTTTCACCATAGACCTCTAGGAGCTCCCGAATATCCCTTTGCAGATTCCATAAAAAGAATACTACCAAACTGCTAAAAGAAAATAAAGGTGGAACTCTGCGTGATGAATTCACCCATCACTAAGAAATTTCTCAGAAAGCTTCTTTTTGGTTTTTGTCTGAGGATATTTCCTTTGTCACCATAGACTTCAATGCACACCAAAATATCCCTTCTCAGACAACACAAAAACAGTGATGCCAAAGTCCTCCCTCAACAGAAACTTTTAGCAATATGAGATGAATGCACACATCAGAAAGTATTTTCTCCGAAAGCTTCTCTCCAGTTTTTACCTGGAGAATTTTATTTTTTCACGTTAGGACTCTAGGAGCTCCCAAATATCCCTTTGCAGATTCCATAAAAACAATACTACCAAACTGCTAAAAGAAAACAAAGGTGTAACTCTGCGTGATGAATTCACCCATCACAAAGAAATTTCTCAGAAAGCTTCTTTCTAGTTTTTATCTCAGGATATTTCCTTTTCCACCATCGGCTTCCATGTGCTGCCAAATATCCCTTCTCAGACACCACTAAAACAGTGATGCCAAACTGCTCTCCAGCAGAAAGCGTTACCTCTATGAGATGAATGCACACATCACAAAATAGTTACCAGAAACTTTCTCTCCAGTTTTCACCTGAAGATATTTGGTTTTTCAACCTTGGCCTCTATCCGCTCCCGAATATCCCTTTGCATATTCCACATAAACAAAGTTACCAAACTGCTCAATGAAAAGGAAGATTTATCTTTGTTAGATGAATTCCCCCATGACAAAGCAGTCTCTCAGAAAGCTTCTTTCTAGTTTTTATCTGAGGTTATCTCCTTTTTCACCATAGGCTTCTATGTTCCCCGAATATCCCATTGTAGATTAAACAAAAACAGGGTTACCAAATTGTTCAATGGAAAGTATGGTTTACCTCTGGGAGGTGAGTTCACCCATCATGAAGACATTTCTCAGAAGACTCCTTTCTACTTTTTATTTGTGCATATTTACTTTTATACAATGAGTGTCAATGTGCTCCCAAATATCCTTTCTCAGACACCACAAAAACAGTGATGCCAAACTTCTCAATCAACAAAGTGGTTCGTGTCTATGAGGTGAATACACATATCACAAAACAGCTTCTCAAAAAGCTTCTTTCCAGTTTTTATCTGAAGAAATTTCCTTTTTCACCGTAGGCCTCTCTGAGCTCTTGGAAATCCCTTTGCAGATCCCCAAAAACGGTGTTACCAAACAACTCAATGAAAAGAAATGTGTAGCTCTGTGAGATGAATTCACCCATCACAAAGCAGTTCCTCAGAAAGCTTCTTTCTAGTTTTTGTCTGAAAATATTTCCATATTCATCATAGGTCTCAATGCCCTCGTGAATATCCCTTTGCAGATTCCACGAAAACAGTGTTAGCAAACTGCTCCATGAAAACAAAAGTGTAAATCTGTGAGATGGATTCACACATCACAAAGCAATACCTCAAGAAACTTCCTTTGGTTTTGCTCTGAGGATAATTCCTTTGTCACCATAGGCTTCAATATGCTCCCAAATATCCTATTTCAGATTCCACAAAATCAGTGTTATCAAACTGCTCAATGAAAACAACAGTGTATCTCTGTGAGATGAATTCACAATCCAAAAGTATTTTCTCAGAAAGCTTCTTTCCAGTTTTTATCTGAGGATACTTCCTTTTTCAACATAGGCCTCAATGCACTCCGGAATATCCCATCGCAGAATCCATGAAAAAAATGTTAGCAAACTTCTCAATGAAAACAATGGTGTGACTCGGTGAAATGAATTCACACATCATAAAAAATTTCTCAGAAAGTTTCTTTCTAGATTTTATCTGGGGATACTTCCTTTGTCACCCTAGGCTTCAACACGATCCAAAATATTCCTTCTTAGATTCCCCAAAAACAGTGCTACCAAACTGCTCCATGACAAGAATCGTGTAACTCTGTGAGATGAATTCACAAATCACAAAGTCGTTTCTCAGAAAGCTTCTTTCTAGTTTTTGTTTGAGGATATTTCCTTTTTCACTGTTTGCCTCAATGTACTTGCGAATCCCTTTGCAGATTCCATGAAAATAGTCTTAGTAAAATGCTCCATGAAAAGAAAGGTGTAAATCTGTGAGATGAGTTCACACTTCACAAAGCAGTTTCTCAGAAAGCATGTTTTTGTATTTTGTCTGGGGATATTTCCTTTGTCACCATAGGCTTCAATGCACTACAAAATATCCCTTCTCAGAAACCACAAAAGCGGGAATGCCAAAGTACTCCCTCAACAGAAACGTTTAACTCTTAGAGATGAATGCACACATCACAAAGGAGTATCTCCAAAAGCTTCTCTCCAGTTTTTACCTGGAGAATTTTCTTTTTTCACTTTAGGCCTCTATGGGCTCCCAAATATCCATTTGCAGATTCCATAAAAACAGTGCTACCAAACTGCTCAAAGAAAACAAAGGTTTAATCTGTGTGATGAATTCACCCATCACAAAGAAATTTCTCAGAAAGCTTCTTTCTAGTTTTTATATCAAGATATTTCCTTTTACACCATAGGGTTCCATGCACTCCCTAATATCCCTTCTCAGACACCACAAAAACAGTGATGCCAAACTGCTCTCTCAACAGAAAGCTTTACCTCTATGAGATTAATTCACACTTCACAACGTAGTTATCAGAAACTTTCTCTCCAGTTTTTACCTGAAGATATTACCTGTTTCAAACTTGGCCTGTATCCACTCCCGAATATCACTTTGCTTCTTCCACAATAAGAGTGTTACCAAACTGCTCAATGAAAAGAAGATTTAACTCTGTGATATGAATTCAATTGTCACAGATTCTAGAAAGCAGGGTTACCAAACTGCTCAATGAAAAGAATAGTTTACCTCTGGGAGATAAAATCACCCATCACAAAGAAATTTCTCAGGAAGCTCTTGTCTAGTTTTTGTCTTTGCATATTTATTTTTCCACCATGAGCCTCAATGTACTCCCAAATATTCCTTCTTAGACACGATAAAATCAGTGAGCCCATACTGCTCAATCAACAAAATGGTTTACCTCTATGAGGTGAATACACACATTACAAAACAGCTTCTCAAAATCGTTCTCTCCAGTTTTTATCTGAAGATATTTCCTTTCTCCCCATAGGCCTCTATGATCTCCCGAAAATCCCTTTGCAGACTCCCCAAAAACAGTGACATCAAACTGTTCAATGAAAAGAAGGGTGTAACTCTGTGAGATGAACTCACACATCACAAAGTAGTTTCTCAGAAAGCTTCTTTCTAATTTTTATCTGAGGATATTTCCTGTGTCACCACAGGCCTCAAGGTGCTCCCAAATATCCCTTTGCAGATTACAAGAAACTAGTGTAAGCAAATTGCTCCATGAAAATAAGATGTAACTCTGTGGGATGAATTCACACATCACAAAGAATTTTCTCAGAAATCTTCTTTCCAGATTTTTTCTGAGGATATTTTCTTTGTCACCATAGGCTTCTATGAGATCCAAAATATCCCTTCTAACATTCACCAAAAACAGTGCTACCAAATTGCTCCATTAAAGGAATCATGTAACTCTGTGAGATAAATTCAGAAATCACAAAGCAGTTTCTCAAAAATCTTCTTTCTAGTTTTTGTCTGAGGATATTTCCTTTTTCACCATAGGCCTCAATGCATTCTCGAATATCCCTTTGTGGATTCCACAAAATCAGTGCTAGCAAACTGCTCCAAGAAAAGAAAGGTGTAAATCTGTGAGATGAATTCACACATCACAAAGCAGTTTCTCAGAAAGCTTCTTTTTGGTTTTTCTCTGAGGATATTTACTTTGCCACCATAGGCTTCAATGTGCGCCCAAATATCCTATTTCAGATTCCATGAAAAGTGTTATCAAATTGCTGAATGAACACAAAAGTGTATCTCTGTGAGGTGAAATTACCCATCCAAAGTTAGTTTTTCAGAAAGCTTCTTTCCAGTTTTTATCTGAGTATATTTCCTTTTACACCATAGGGTTCCAAGCACTCCCTAATATCCCTTCTCAGACACCACAAAAACAGTGATGCCGAACTGCTCTCTCAACAGAAAGCTTTACCTCTATGAGATTAATTCACACTTCACAACGTAGTTATCAGAAACTTTCTCTCCAGTTTTTACCTGAAGATATTACCTGTTTCAAACTTGGCCTGTATCCACTCCCGAATATCACTTTGCTTCTTCCACAATAAGAGTGTTACCAAACTGCTCAATGAAAAGAAAGATTTAACTCTGTGATATGAATTCAATTGTCACAGATTCTAGAAAGCAGGGTTACCAAACTGCTCAATGAAAAGAATAGTTTACCTCTGGGAGATAAAATCACCCATCACAAAGAAATTTCTCAGGAAGATCTTGTCTAGTTTTTGTCTTTGCATATTTATTTTTCCACCATGAGCCTCAATGTACTCCCAAATATTCCTTCTTAGACACGATAAAATCAGTGAGCCATACTGCTCAATCAACAAAATGGTTTACCTCTATGAGGTGAATACACACATTACAAAACAGCTTCTCAAAATCGTTCTCTCCAGTTTTTATCTGAAGATATTTCCTTTCTCCCCATAGGCCTCTATGATCTCCTGAAAATCCCTTTGCAGACTCCCCAAAAACAGTGACATCAAACTGTTCAATGAAAAGAAGGGTGTAACTCTGTGAGATGAACTCACACATCACAAAGTAGTTTCTCAGAAAGCTTCTTTATAATTTTTATCTGAGGATATTTCCTGTGTCACCACAGGCCTCAAGGTGCTCCAAATATCCCTTTGCAGATTACAAGAAACTAGTGTAAGCAAATTGCTCCATGAAAATAAAGATGTAACTCTGTGGGATGAATTCACACATCACAAAGAATTTTCTCAGAAATCTTCTTTCCAGATTTTTTCTGAGGATATTTTCTTTGTCACCATAGGCTTCTATGAGATCCAAAATATCCCTTCTAACATTCACCAAAAACAGTGCTACCAAATTGCTCCATTAAAGGAATCATGTAACTCTGTGAGATAAATTCAGAAATCACAAAGCAGTTTCTCAAAAATCTTCTTTCTAGTTTTTGTCTGAGGATATTTCCTTTTTCACCATAGGCTCAATGCATTCTCGAATATCCCTTTGTGGATTCCACAAAATCAGTGCTAGCAAACTGCTCCAAGAAAAGAAAGGTGTAAATCTGTGAGATGAATTCACACATCACAAAGCAGTTTCTCAGAAAGCTTCTTTTTGGTTTTTCTCTGAGGATATTTACTTTGCCACCATAGGCTTCAATGTGCGCCCAAATATCCTATTTCAGATTCCATGAAAAGTGTTATCAAATTGCTGAATGAACACAAAAGTGTATCTCTGTGAGGTGAAATTACCCATCCAAAGTTAGTTTTTCAGAAAGCTTCTTTCCAGTTTTTATCTGAGTATATTTCCTTTTACACAATAGGCCTCAAGGCACTCCTGTACATCACTTTGCAGATTATATGAAAACAGTGTTTGCAAACTGCTCCATGAAAAGAAAGGTGTAACTCTGTGAGATAAATACGCACATCACAGAAAACTTTCTCAGAAAGCTTTTTTCTTGTTTTTATCAGATGATATTAACTTTGTCACCACAGGCTTCAATGTGATCCAAAATATCCCTTCTCAGATTCCCCCAAAACAGTGCTACCAAACTGCTCCATGAAAAGAATTGTGTAACTCTGTGAGAAGAAATCACACGTCACACAGTTGTTTCTCAGAAAGCTTCTTTCTAGTTTTGATCTGAGGATATTTCCTTTGTCACCGTAGGCTTCAATGCACTCCAAAATATCCCTTCTCAGATTCTCCAAAAACAGTGCTACAAAAGAGCTCCATGAAAACAATCAAGTGACTCTGTGAGATGAATTCACAAGTCACAAAGCAGTTTCTCAGAAAGCTTCTTTCTAGTTTTTATCTGAAGACAATTTCTTTTTTATCCTCAGCCTCAATGTGCTCCCAAATATCCCTTTGTAGATACCACAAAAATAGTGTTAGTAAAGAGCTCCATGCAAAGAAAGGTGTAAATCTGTGAGGTGAATTCAAACAACACAAAGATGTTTCTCAGAAAGCTTTTTTTGGTTTTTGTCTGAGTATATTTCCTTTGTCAATATAGGCTTTAACGTGTTCCCAAATATCCTACTTTAGATTCCACAAAAACAGTGTTAGCAAACTGCTCCAAGAAAAGAATCATGTAAATCTGTGAGATGAATCACACATCACAAAGCAGTTTCTCAGAAAGCTTCTGTCTAGTTTTTACTGAGGATATTTCCTTTTTCACCATAGGCTTCAATGCTATTTAAAATATCCCTTCTCAGATTCCCCAAAAAGAGTGCTACCAAATTACTCTATATAAAGAGGTGTGTAACTCTGTGAGATGAATTCACACATCACATAGCTCTTTCTCAGATAGGTTCTTTCAAGTTTTTATCTGAAGATATTCCTTTTTCACCATATTCCTCAGTGTGCTCTGGAATATCCCATTGCAGATTCCCTGAAAAAAGTGTTAGCAAGCTTCTCAATGAAAAGAACAGTGTAACTCAGTAAGATGAATTCACACATCACAAAGCAGTTTTACAGTGAGCTTCTTTTTGATTTTTTTCTGAGAATATTTCCTTTGTCACCATTTGCTTCAGTGCACTCCCAAATATCCTATTGCAGATTCCACGAAAACAGTGTCATCAAAGTATGTAATTAAATGAACCAGTAACTCTGTATGATGAATTCACACATCACAGAGCAGTTTCTCAGAAAGATTCTTTCCAGTTTTTTTCTGAGGATATTTCCTTTTTCACCAAGGGCCTCAATGCATTCCCAAATATCCCTTTGTAGATTCCACGAACAGTTTTATCAAACTGCTCCATGAAAAGAAAGGTGTAACTCTGAGAGTTGAATTCACATATCAGAAAGAACTGTCTCAGAAAACTTCTTTCTAGTTTTTACCTGAGGATATTTCCTTTGCCATGGTAGGCTTCAAAGCAATTCAAAATATCCCTTCTCAGATTCCCCAAGAACAGTTCTACCAAACTGATGCATGAAAACAATCGTGTATCTCTGTGAGATGAATAAACACGTCACAAATCAGTTTCTCAGAAGCTTCTTCTAATTTTTATTCGAGGAAATTTCCCTTTTCACCAAAAGCTTCAATGCACTATGAACTATCCCATTGCATTTTCCAAGAAAACACACTGTTAGCAAACTGCTCCATGAAAAGAGAGTGTAAATTAGTGAGACGAATTCACACATCACAAAACAGTTTCTCAGACAGCTTCTTTTTATTTTTTACCTGAAGATATTTCCTTTGTCATCATAGGATACATTGCGATGAAAAATGTCCTTCTCTGATTGCTCAAAAACAGTGCTACAAAACTGCTCTATAAAAAGAATTGTGTAACTCTGTGAGATGAATTAACCCATCACAAAGCAGTTTCTCAGACAGCTTCTTTCTAGTTTTTCTGTGAGGATATTTCCTTTGTCAACATAAGCTTCAGTGTGCTCTGAAATGTCCCAATGCAGATTGCAAGGAAACAGTATTAGCAAACTGCTGAATGAAAAGAACAGTGTAACTCTGTGAGATGAATTCACATATCACAAAGCAGTTTCTCAGAAATCTTTTTGGTTTTTGTCTGAGTATATTTCCTTTGTCAATATAGGCTTTAACGTGTTCCCAATATCCTACTTTAGATTCCACAAAAACAGTGTTAGCAAACTGCTCCAAGAAAAGAATCATGTAATCTGTGAGATGAATCACACATCACAAAGCAGTTTCTCAGAAAGCTTCTGTCTAGTTTTTAACTGAGGATATTTCCTTTTTCACCATAGGCTTCAATGCTATTTAAAATATCCCTTCTCAGATTCCCCAAAAAGAGTGCTACCAAATTACTCTATATAAAGAGGTGTGTAACTCTGTGAGATGAATTCACACATCACATAGCTCTTTCTCAGATAGGTTCTTTCAAGTTTTTATCTGAAGATATTTCCTTTTTCACCATATTCCTCAGTGTGCTCTGGAATATCCCATTGCAGATTCCCTGAAAAAAGTGTTAGCAAGCTTCTCAATGAAAAGAACAGTGTAACTCAGTAAGATGAATTCACACATCACAAAGCAGTTTTACAGTGAGCTTCTTTTTGATTTTTTTCTGAGAATATTTCCTTTGTCACCATTTGCTTCAGTGCACTCCCAAATATCCTATTGCAGATTCCACGAAAACAGTGTCATCAAAGTATGTAATTAAATGAACCAGTAACTCTGTATGATGAATTCACACATCACAGAGCAGTTTCTCAGAAAGATTCTTTCCAGTTTTTTTCTGAGGATATTTCCTTTTTCACCAAGGGCCTCAATGCATTCCCAAATATCCCTTTGTAGATTCCACGAACAGTTTTATCAAACTGCTCCATGAAAAGAAAGGTGTAACTCTGAGAGTTGAATTCACATATCAGAAAGAACTGTCTCAGAAAACTTCTTTCTAGTTTTTACCTGAGGATATTTCCTTTGCCATGGTAGGCTTCAAAGCAATTCAAAATATCCCTTCTCAGATTCCCCAAGAACAGTTCTACCAAACTGATGCATGAAAACAATCGTGTATCTCTGTGAGATGAATAAACACGTCACAAATCAGTTTCTCAGAAGCTTCTTCTAATTTTTATTCGAGGAAATTTCCCTTTTCACCAAAAGCTTCAATGCACTATGAACTATCCCATTGCATTTTCCAAGAAAACACACTGTTAGCAAACTGCTCCATGAAAAGAAGAGTGTAAATTAGTGAGACGAATTCACACATCACAAAACAGTTTCTCAGACAGCTTCTTTTTATTTTTTACCTG
Source organism: Trachypithecus francoisi (assembly GCF_009764315.1). Lineage (NCBI taxonomy): Eukaryota > Metazoa > Chordata > Mammalia > Primates > Cercopithecidae > Trachypithecus > Trachypithecus francoisi. The sequence continues at coordinate 20,827 of NW_022680775.1, forward strand.
AAGATATTTCCTTTGTCATCATAGGATACATTGCGATGAAAAATGTCCTTCTCTGATTGCTCAAAAACAGTGCTACAAAACTGCTCTATAAAAAGAATTGTGTAACTCTGTGAGATGAATTAACCCATCACAAAGCAGTTTCTCAGACAGCTTCTTTCTAGTTTTTCTGTGAGGATATTTCCTTTGTCAACATAAGCTTCAGTGTGCTCTGAAATGTCCCAATGCAGATTGCAAGGAAACAGTATTAGCAAACTGCTGAATGAAAAGAACAGTGTAACTCTGTGAGATGAATTCACATATCACAAAGCAGTTTCTCAGAAATCTTTTTGGTTTTTGTCTGAGGATATTTCTTTTGTCACCACAGGCTTCACTGCACTCCAAAATATCCTATTGCAGATTCCACAAAAACAGTGTTAGCAAACTGCTGCAAGAAAACAGAGGTGTAACTCTTTGAGATGAATTCACACATTACAAGCAGTTGCTCAGAAAGCTTCTTCTAATTTTTACCTGAGGATACTACCTTTGTCACCATAGGCTTCAATGCAATAAAAAGTATCCCTTCTCATATTCACCAAAAACAGTGCTACCAAACTGCTCCATGAAAAGTATCTGTGAGTTGAACTCACAAATTCAAAGTAGTTCTCAGAAAGCTTCTTTATAGTTTTTCTCTGAGGATATTTCCTTTTTTACCACAGGCTTCCATGTGCTCCCAAATATCTCTTGTAGTTTCCACAAAAATAGTGTTAGCAAAGTGCTCCATGAAAATAAACATGTAAATCTGTGAGGTGAATTCACACACCACAAAGCTCTTTCTCAGGAAATTTCTTTTTGTTTGTGTCTGAGTATATTGCCTTTGTCAAGATAGGCTTCACATTGCTCCCAATATCCTATTGTAGATTCCACTAAAACATTATACAATATTGTACAATATCCTATTGTAGATTCCACTAAAACAGTGTTAGCAAACTGCCCCAAGAAAAGAATGAAAATGTGTGTGATGAATGCACACATCACAAAGCAGTTTCTCACAAACGTTTTTTGTAGTTTTTATCTGAGGATATTTCCTTTGTCACCATAGGCTTCAATGCAGTACAAAATATCCCTTCTCAGGTTCCCCAAAAATAGTTCCACCAGACTGTTTTATGAAAAGAGTGGTGTATCTCTGTCACATGAATTCACACATCACAAAGCTGTTTCTCAGATAGGTTCTTCCAAGTTTTTATCTGAGGATATTTCCTTTTTCACCGTATTCCACAACGAGCTCCGGAATATCCCATTGCAGATTCCACAAAAAAAAAGTGTTAGGTGTTAGAAAACTTCTCAATGAAAAGAACAGTGTTGGCCGGGCGCGGTGGCTCAAGCCTGTAATCCCAGCACGTTGGGAGGCCGAGACGGGTGGATCACGAGGTCAGGAGATCGAGACCATCCTGGCTAACATGGTGAAACCCCGTCTCTACTAAAAAAAATACAAAAACTAGCCGGGCGAGGTGGCAGGTGCCTGTAGTCCCAGCTACTAGGGAGGCTGAGGCAGGAGAATGGCGTAAACCCAGGAGGCGGAGCTTGCAGTGAGCTGAGATCCGGCCACTGCACTCCAGTCCGGGCGACAGAGCGAGACTCCGCCTCAAAAAAAAAAAAAAAGAAAAGAAAAGAACAGTGTAACTCTGTAATATGAACTCCCACATCACAAAGTAGTTTCACACAAAGCTTCTTTTTGGTTTTTATCTGAGGATAGTTCCTTTGTCCCCATAGGCTTCAAAGCAGTCCCAAATATCCTATTGCAGATTCCATGAAAACAGTGTTGTCAAACTGCTCCATGAAAAGGAACGTGCAAATCTGTGAGATGAATTCACACATCACAATAACTTTCTCAAAAAGTTTCTTCCTAGTTTTTTCCTGAGGATATTTCCTTTGTCATGACAGGCTTCAATGCATTTCAAAATATCCCTTCTCAGATTCCCAAAAAACAGTTCTACCAAACTGATCCATGAAAAAAAATCAAGTAACTCTGAGATGAATTAACACAACAAAAAACTGTTTCTCAGAAAGCTTTATTCTAATTTTTATATGAGGTTATTTTCTTTGTCACCATAAGATTCAATGTACTCGGAAATATCCCATTGCAGATTTCAAGAAAATAGTGTTAGAAAACTGCTCAATGAAAAGTAGAGTGCAACTCTGTGAGATGAATTCACACACCATGAAGAAGTTTCTCAGAAGGCTTCTTTCTATTTTTTTAAGGATATTTTCTTTGTCAACATATTCCTTAATGTGATCCAAAACATCCCGTCTCAGATTCCACAAAAGGAGTGCTACCAAACTGATCCAAGAAAATAATCTTGTAACTCTTTGAGATGAAGTAGGACATCACAAAGCTGTTCCTCAAAAAACTTCTTTCCAGTTTTTACATGAGGATATCTCATTTGTCACCATTGCATTCAATGCGCTCTGAAATATCCCATTGCAGATTCCAAGAAAAAAGTGTTATCCAACTGCTCATTGAAAAGGGGAGTGTAACTCCGTGAGATGCATTCACACATCACAAAGCAGTTTCTCAGGAAGCTTCTTTCTAGTGTTTATCTGAGGGTATTTTTTCTTTTTCTTCATAGGCCTCAAAGCGCTGCCGAATATCCCTTTGCAGATTCCACAAAAACAGTGTTAGCAAACTGCTCCATGAAAAGAAAGGTGTAACTCTCTGAGGTGAATTCATACATCACAAAGAAGTTTCTCAGAAAGTTTCCATCTAGTTTTTATCTGAGGATATTTCCTTTGCCACCCTAAGCTTCAATGCAATTCAAAATATCAATTCTCAGATTTCCCAAAAACAGTTCTACCAAACTGCTCCATGAAAAGAATCATGTAACTCTGTGGGATGAATTCACAAATCATAAGTCAGTTTCTCAGAAAGTTTCTTTAGAATTTTTGTCTGAGGATATTTCCTTGTCACCATAAGCTTCATTGTTCTCTGATATATCTCATTGCAGATTCCAAGAATACACTGGGAGTAAATTGCTCAATGAAAAGCACAGTGTAAAACTCTGAGATGAATTCACACATGACAAAGCAGCTTATCAGAAAGCTTCTTTTTGATTTTTATCTCAGGATATTTCTTTGTCACCATAGGCTTCAATGCACTCCCATATATCCCTTTGCAGATTCCACAAAAGCGCTGTTACCAAACTGCTCCAAGAAAAGAATAATGTAACCCTGTGAGATGAATTCACACATCACAAAGCAGTTTCTCAGAAAGTGTCTTTCTATTACTTATTTGAGGATATTTCCTTTGTCACCATTGGCTTGAATGTGATTCAGAATATCCCTTCTCAGATTCTCCAGAAACAGTGCAACCAAACCTCTTCATAAAAAGAAAGGTGTAACACTGTGAGATGAATTCACCCATCACAAAGAAGTTCCTCAGAAAGCTTCTTTATAGATTTTATCTAAGAATATTTCCTTTATCACCATGGGCTTTGAAGTGATTCAAAATATCCCTTCTCGGATTCCCAAAAACAGTGCTACAAAACTGCTCCATGAAAAGAAAGGTGTAACTCTGTGAGATGAATTCACAAGTCACAAAGCAGTTTCTCAGAAAGCTTCTTTCTAGTTTTTGTCTGAGGATATTTGCTTTGTCACTGTAAGCTTCAATGTGATAGAAAATATCCCTTCTCCATTTCCCCAAAACATTGCTATCATATTGCAACATGAAAAAAATAGTGTAACTCCGTGAGATGAATTATCACATGACAATGCTGTTTCTCAGAATGCTTCTTTCCAGTTTTTATATGAGGATATTTCCATTATAACCATAAGCTTCAATGCGCTCTGAAATATCCCATTGCAGATTCCAAGAAAACAGTGTTAGCAAACTGCTGAATGAAAAGAACATTGCAATTCTGTGAGATGAATTCCCACATCACACGGTGTTTCTCAGAAAGATTCTTTTTGGTTTATGTCTGAGAATATTTCTTTGTCACCATAAGCCTCAATGTGCTCTGAAATATCCCATTGCAGATTCCGACAAAACAGTGTTAGCAAACTGCACAATTAAATGAACAGTGTAACTCTGTGAGATGAATTCACACATCACAACGCAGTTTCTCATAAAGGTTCCTTCTAGTTTTTATCTGAAGTATTTAATTTGTCACCTTAGACTTCAATACGATCCCAAATATCCCTTCTCAGATTCCCCAAAAGCAGTGCTACCAAACTGCTCCAAGAAGAGTATCATGTAACTCTGTGAGATGAATTCACAAATCACAAAGCAGTTTCTCAGAAAGCTTCTTTCTAGTTTTTATAAGAGGATATTTCCTTTGTCACCATTAGCGTCAATGCACTCCAAAATATCCCAATGCAGATTCCAAGAAAACACTTTTAGCAAACTTCTCAATGAAAACAACAGCGTAACGGTGTGAGATGCATTCACACATCACAAAGTAGTTTCTCAAAAACTTCCTTTTGGTTTTTATCTGAGGATATTTCCTCGTCACCATAGGTTTCAATGCACTCTCAAATATCCTATTGCAGATTCCATGAAAACAGTGTTGAGAAACTGCTAAGTGAAAAGAACAGTGGAACACTGTGAGATGAATTCACGCATCCCAAGGAAGTTTCTTAAAAAGTTTTTTTATACTTTTTATTTGAGGATATTTCCTTTTTCACTCTAGTCTTCTGTGCACTCAAAATATCCCTATGCAGATTCCACGAAAAAAGTGTTAGCAAACTTCTCCATTAAAAGAAAGGTGTAACTCTGTGAGATGAATTGACATATCACAATGCTGTTTCTCACAAACCTTCTTTCTAGTTTTATCTGAGGATATTAGCATTTTCACCATATTCCTCAAGGCATTCTCAAATATCCCATTGCAGAATAATTGAAAAAAACTGTCAACAAACTTCTCACGGAAAAGAATGGTGTAACTCTATGAGGTGAATTCACACATGACAAAGGTGTTTCACAGAAAATTTCTTTTTGACTTTTATCTGAGAATAGTTCCTTTATCACCGTAGGCTTCAAAGCGCTTCCGAATATGCTACTGCAGACTCCATGAAAACAGTGCTACCAAACTGCTCAATGAAAAGAATGATGTAACTCTGTCAGATGATTTCACACATCACAAAGTAGTTTCTCACAAAACTTCATTCTAGCTTTTGTCTGAGGATATTTCCTTTATCACCATAGGCCTCAATGGGCTCGTGAATATCCCTTTGCAGATTCTAGGATAACAGTGTTAGCAAACTCTTCCATGAAAAGAAAGGTGTAAATCTGTGAGATGAATTTACACATCACAAACCAGTTTCTCAGAAAGCTTCTTTTTGGTTTTTCTCTGAGGATATTTACTTTGCACCATAGGTTTCAATGTGCACTCAAATATTCTATTTCAGATTCCACGAAAACAGTGTCATCAAATTGCTCAATGAAAACAAGAGTGTATCTCTGTGAGGTGAATTCACCTATCCAAAGTTAGTTTCTCAGAAAGCTTCTTTCCAGTTTTTATCTGAGGATATTTCCTTTCACACCATAGGCCTCAATGCACTCCCATACATCACTTTGCAGATTCCACGAAAACAGCACTTGCAAACTGCTCCATGAAAAGAAGGTGGAAATCTGTGAGATGAATTCACATGTGACAAAGAAATTTCTCAGAAAGCTTCTTTCTTGTTTTTATCAGAAGGTATTTCCTTTGTCACTGTAGGCTTCAAAGCGATCCAAAATATCCGTTCTCAAATTCCCCAAAAACAGTGCTACCAAACTGCTCCATGAAAAGAATGGTGTAACTCTGAGAGATGAATTCACACATCAGAAAGCTGTTTCTCAGAAAGCTTCTTTCTAGTTTTTATCTGAGGATATTACCTACTTCACCATAGGCTTCAATGTGCTCCATAGTATTCCATCGCAGATTTCACGAAAAAAGTGTTAGCAAATTTCTCAACGAAAAGAATGGTGTAACTCTGTGAGATGAATTCACAAAGCACAAGGAATTTTCTCATAAAGTTTCTTTCAGATTTTGTGTGAGGATATTTCCTATGTCACCATAGTCTTCAATGCGATCCAAATTATCCCTCTCAGATTCTCCAAAAACACTGCTAACAACTGCTCCATGAGAAGAATCATGTCACTCTGTGAGATGTATTCACAACTCACAAAGCAGTTTGTCAGAAATCTTATTTCTAGTTTTTGTTTGAGGATATTTCCTTTTTCACCATTTGCCTCAATGCACTTATGGATATTCCTTTGCAGATTCCGTGAAAATAGTGTTAGCAGACTGTTCCATGGAAAGCAAGGTGTAAATCTGTGGGATGAATTCAAACATTATAAAGCAGTTTCTCAGAATACTTCTTGTTGATTGTTGTCTGAGGGTATTTCCTTTGCCACCATAGGCTGCAATGTGCTCTCAGATATTAATTCTCAGACACCACAAATACAGTGATGCAAAAGTGCTCCCTCAACAGAAACATTTAGTTCTATGAGTTAAATGCACACATCACAGAGGAGTTTCTCGTAAAGCTTCTTTCTAGTTTTTATCTGAAGATATTCATTTTTCACCATATTGCTCAAAGCGCTCCTGAATATCCTATTGCAGATTAAATGAAAAAAGTGTTAGCAAACTTCTCAATGCAAACAACAGTGTTACTCAGTGCAGTGAATTCATGCATCACAAAGCAGCTTCACAGAAAACTTCTTTTTGGTTTTTATCTGAGCATATTTCCTTTGTCACTGTAGGCTTCAATGCACTCCCAAATATCCTATTGCATATTTCACCAAAGAGTGTTATAAAACAAATCCATGAAAATAAAGGTGTAAGTCTGTGAGATGAATTCGCACATCACAAAGAACTTTCTCAGAAAGGTTCTTTCTAGATTTTGTCTGAGGGTATTTACTTTGTCACCATAGGCTTCAATGTGATCTCAAATATCCCTTCTCAGATTCCCCAAAAACAGTGCAATCAAACTGCTAAATGAAAAGAATCATGTAACTCTTTGAGATAAATTAACACATCACAAAGCAGTTTCTCAGAAAGCTTCTTTCTACTTTTTATATGAGGATATTTCCTTTGTCACTATAAGCTTCTGAGCACTCCAAAATATCCCATTGCAGATTCCAAGAAAACAGTGTTATCAAACTGCTAAATGAAAAACACAGTGTAATTCAGTGAGATGAATTCAAACATCACAAAGAAGTTTTGCAGAAAGGTTCTTTGTGGTTTTTATCTGAGGATTTTTCTTTTTCACCATAGGATTCAATGCCCTCCCAAATATCCTATTGCAGATTCCTTGAAAACAGTGTTATCAAACAGCACAATGGAAAGAACAGTTTAACTCTGTGAGATAAATTCACACATCACAAAGTGTTTTCTCAGAATGCTTCTTTCTAGTTTTTATATGAGGATGTTTCATTTGTCACCATAAACTTCTAGGTGCTCCAAAGTATCCCATAGCAGATTCTAAGAAAACAGTGTTAGCAACTTCTCAATGCAAACAACAGTGTTACTCAGTGCAGTGAATTCATGCATCACAAAGCAGCTTCACAGAAAACTTCTTTTTGGTTTTTATCTGAGCATATTTCCTTTGTCACTGTAGGCTTCAATGCACTCCCAAATATCCTATTGCATATTTCACCAAAGAGTGTTATAAAACAAATCCATGAAAATAAAGGTGTAAGTCTGTGAGATGAATTCGCACATCACAAAGAACTTTCTCAGAAAGGTTCTTTCTAGATTTTGTCTGAGGGTATTTACTTTGTCACCATAGGCTTCAATGTGATCTCAAATATCCCTTCTCAGATTCCCCAAAAACAGTGCAATCAAACTGCTAAATGAAAAGAATCATGTAACTCTTTGAGATAAATTAACACATCACAAAGCAGTTTCTCAGAAAGCTTCTTTCTACTTTTTATATGAGGATATTTCCTTTGTCACTATAAGCTTCTGAGCACTCCAAAATATCCCATTGCAGATTCCAAGAAAACAGTGTTATCAAACTGCTAAATGAAAAACACAGTGTAATTCAGTGAGATGAATTCAAACATCACAAAGAAGTTTTGCAGAAAGGTTCTTTGTGGTTTTTATCTGAGGATTTTTCTTTTTCACCATAGGATTCAATGCCCTCCCAAATATCCTATTGCAGATTCCTTGAAAACAGTGTTATCAAACAGCACAATGGAAAGAACAGTTTAACTCTGTGAGATAAATTCACACATCACAAAGTGTTTTCTCAGAATGCTTCTTTCTAGTTTTTATATGAGGATGTTTCATTTGTCACCATAAACTTCTAGGTGCTCCAAAGTATCCCATAGCAGATTCTAAGAAAACAGTGTTAGCAAACTTCTCAATGAAAAGAACAGTGTAACTGTGTGTGATGAATTCAAACATCACAAAGCAGTTTCTTAGAGAGCTTATTTTTGGTTTTTGTCTAAGGATATTTCCTTTGTCACCATAGGCTTGAATGCAATTCAAAATATCCTTTCTCAGATTCCCCCAAAACTGTGCTACCAAACTGTTCCATGAAAACAGTGGTGTAACTCTGTGAGATTAATTCATACATCACAAAGCTGTTTCTCAGAAAGCTTTTTTCTAGTTTTTATCTGAGGATATTTCCTTTGTCACTATATTCCTGAATGTGCGCCCTTACATCATATTGCACACCAATAGAGAAAAGTGTAAGCAAACTTCCCAGTGAAAAGAATGGTGTAACTCTGTGAGATGAATTCAAATATCACAAAGCAGTTTCTCAGAGAGCTTATTTTTGTTTTTTATCTGAGGATGTTTCCTTTGTCACCATAATCTTCAATGCACTTCAAAGTATCCCACTACAGATACCAAGAAAACAGTGTTAGCAAACTGTTGAGTGAAAAGTACAGTGTAACTCCGTGAGATGAATTCACACATCACAAAGCAGTTTCTCACAAAGCTTCTATCTAGTTTTTATCTGAGGATAATTCCTTTTTCAAGATAGGCCTCAAGTCGCTCCAAAATATCCCTTTGCAGATTCCATAAAAAGAGTGTTAGGAAACTGCTCAATAAAAAGAGCAGTGTAACTCTGTGAGATGAATTCACACAAACAAAGAGGTTACTCAGAAGGCTTCTTTCTAGTTTTCATCTGAGGATATTTCCTTTGTCAACTTTGGCTTTAATGCAATCCAAAATATCCCTTCTCAGATTCCAAAAAAACAGTGCTACCAAGCTGCTACATGAAAAATGTAGTGTAACTCTGCGAGATTAATTCACAATTCACAAAGCAGTTTCTTTTTAGTTTTTGCCTGAGGATTTTTCCTTTGTCACCCTAAGCTTCAATGCACTCCGAAATATGTCATTGCAGATTCCAAGAAAACAGTGTTATTAAACTGCTCAATGAAAAGAACAGTGTAACTCTGTGAGATCAATTCACACATCACTATGAAGTCTCTCTGAAAGCTTCTTATTGGTTTTTATCTGAAGATATTTCCTTTGTCACCATAGGCTTCAATGTGCTTCCAATATCCCTTTGCAAATTCCATGAAAACCGTGTAAGCAAACTACTCCAAGAAAAGAGAGCTGTAACACTGTGAGATGAATTCACACATCACAAAGAAATTTCTCAGAAAGCTTCTTTCTATTTTTTATCTGAGGATTTTCCATTGTCACAAGAGGCTTCAATGTGATCCAAAATATCCCTTCTCAGATTCCTCAAAAACAGTGCTGCCAAACTGCTCCATAAAAAGGACAGTTTAACTCTGTGATGAATTCACAAATCAGAAAGCACTTTCTCAGAGATCTTTCTAGTTTTCGTCTGAGGATATTTTCTTTGTCACCATAATCTTCAATAAGCTCCACAATATACCATTGCAGATTCCATGAAAACAGTGTTAGCAAACTGCCTGATGAAATGAACAGTGTAAAGCTATGAGATGAATTCACACATCACAAAGCAGTTTCCCAGAAAGCGGCTTTCTAGTTTTTATCTCAGAATATTTCCTTTTTCATCTTAGGCCTCAAGGCGCTCCCAAATATCACTTTGCAGATTCCATGAAAACAGTGTTAGCAAACTGCTCCATGAAAAGAAAGGTGTAGGGCAGGTGCAGGGCTCAAGCCTGAAATCCCAGCACTTTGGGAGGCCAAGACACGCAGATCACGAAGTCAGGAGATCAAGACCATCCTGGCTAACATGGTGAAATCCTGTCTCTACTAAAAAATACAAAAACACTAGCCAGGCGAGGTGGTGGGCATCTTTAGTCCCAGCTACTCAGGAGGCTGAGGCAGGAGAATGGCATGAACCCAGGAGGCGGAGAGTACAGTGAGCTGAGATCCAGCCACTGCACTCCAGCCTGGGCGACAGAGCAAGACTTCGTCTCAAAAAAAAAAAAAAGAAAAAAAGAAAGAAAAGTGTAACTTGGTGAGATGAATTCGCACATAATGAAGGAGTTTCCTAGAAAGTTTCTTTCTAGTTTTTATCTGAGGATATTTCCTTTGTCAATATAGGCTATAATGTAATCCAAAATATCCCTTCTCAAATTCCCCAAAAACAGTGCTTCCAAACTAATCCATGAAAGGAAAGGTGTAACTTTCTGAGATGAATTAACAAATCATGAAGCAGTTTCTGTGGAAGCTTCTTTCTACTTGTTGTGTGAGGATATTTCCTTTGTCACCATAAGCTTCAATACGTTCTGAAATATCTCATTGCAGATTCCAAGAAAATAGTGTTAGCAAACTGCCCAATGAAAAGAACAGTGTAACTCTGTGAATTCAAGTCACACATGGTGAAGCAGTCTCTCAGAAAGCTTTCTTTTTGGATTTTATCTGGGGATATTACCTTTGTCATCATAGACTTCAGTGCGCTCCCAAATATCCCTTTGCAGATTCCACGAAAAGAGTGTTAGCAAATTGCTCCATGAAAAGAAAGGTGTAACTCTGTGAGATGAATTCATACATCACATATCTGTTTCTCAGAAAGCTTCTTTCAACTTTTTATCTGTGGATACTTCCTTTTTCAAGGTAGGCCTCAATGCACTCCTCAATATCCCTTTGGAGATTCCACAAAAACAGTGTTAGCAAATTGCTCCATGAAAAGAAAGCTGAAGCTCTGTGAGATGAATTCACACACCACAAAGAACTTTCTCAGAAACCTTCTTTCTTTTTTTCATCTGAGGATATTTCCTTTTTCACTATATTCCTGAATGTGCATCCGAGTATCCCATTGCAGATTAAAGGAGAAAAGTGTTAGCAAGCTTCTCAATGAAAAGAATGGTGTATCTCTGTGAGATGAAATCACGCATCACAAAGAATTTCACAGAAAGCCTATTTTGGATTTAATCTGAGGATATTTCCTTTGTCACCATAGGCTTCAATGCACTCCCAAATATCCCCTTGCAGATTCCATGAAAACAGTGTTAGCAAACTACTCAATGAAATGAATGGTGAAACTGTGTGAGATGAATTCATGCATCAGAAATCTGTTTTTCAGAAAGCTTCTTTCTACTTTTTGTCTGTGGATGCTTCCTTTTTCAAGATACGCCGCAATGCACTCCAAAATATCCCTTTGGAGAGTCCACAAAAACAGTGTTAGCAAATTACTCCATGAAAACAAAGCTGAAGCAACGTGAAATGAATTCACACATCAAAAAGAACTTTCTCAGAGAGCTTCTTTCTTGTTTTCATCTGACGATATTTCCTTTTTCACTATATTCCTGAATGTACATCCGAATATCCCACTGCAGATTAAACAAGAAAAGTGTTAGCAAACGTATCAATAAAAAGAATGGTGTATCTCTGCGAAGTGAAATCACACATAACAAAGTAGTTTCTCAGAAAGCTTATTTTTGGATTTTATCTGAGGATATTTTCTTTGTCACCATAGGCTTCAATGCACTCCCAAATATTCCATTGCAGATTCTATGAAAAGAGTGCGAGCCAATTGCTCCATGAAAAGAAAGGTGTAACTCTGTGAGATGAATTTACACATCATGAAGAAGTTTCTCAGAAAGTTTCTTTCTAGTTTTTTTTTAATTTATTTATTTTTATTATACTTCAAGTTCTAGGGTACATGTGCATAACATGCAGGTTTGTTACAAACCTATACTTCTGCCATGTTGGTGTGCTGCACACATCAACTCGTCAGCACCCATGAATTCATCATTTATATCATGTATAACTCCCCAGTGCAATCCCTCCCCCCTCCCCCCTCCCCATGATAGGCCCCAGTGTGTGATGTTCCCCTTCCCGAGTCCAAGTGATCTCATTGCTCAGTTCCCACCTAGGAGTGAGAACATGCGATGTTTGGTTTTCTCTTCTTGTGATAGTTTGCTAAGAATGATGGTTTCCAGCTGCATCCATGTCCCTACAAACGACGCAAACTCATCCTTTTTGATGGCTGCATAGTATTCCATGGTGTATATGTGCCATATTTTCTTAATCCAGTCTGTCACTGATGGACATTTGGGTTGATTCCAAGTCTTTCCTATTGTGAATAGTGCCGCAATAAACATATGTGTGCATGTGTCTTTGTAGCAGAGTAATTTATAATCCTTTGGGTATATACCCAGTAGTGGGATGGCTGGGTCATATGATACACCTAGTTCTAGATCCTTGAGTAATTGCCATACTGTTTTCCATAATGGCTGAACTAGTTTACAATCTCACCAACAATGTAAAAGTGTTCCGATTTCTCTACATCCTCTCCAACCCCTGTTGTTTCCTGATTTTTTAATGATTGCCGTTCTCACTGCTGTGAGATGGTATCTCATTGTGGTTTTGATTTGCATTTCTCTGATGGCCAGTGATGATGAGCATTTTTTCATGTGTCTGTTGGCTGTATGAATGTCTTCTTTTGAGACATGTCTGTTCATATCCTTTGCCCACTTTTTGATGGGGTTGTTTGTTTTTTTCTTGAATATTTGTTTGAGTTCTTTGTAGATTCTGGATATTAGCCCTTTGTCAGATGAGTAGATTGCAAAAATTTTCTCCCATTCTGTAGGTTGCCTGTTCACTCTGATGGTAGTTTCTTTTGCTGTGCAGAAGCTCTTTAGTTTAATCATATCCCATTTGTCAATTTTTGCTTTTGCTGCCGTTGCTTTTGGTGTTTTAGACATGAAGTCCTTGCCCATGCCTATGTCCTGAATGGTACTACTTAGATTTTCTTCTAGGGTTTCTATGATATTAGGTCTAACATTTAAGTCTCTAATCCATCTTGAATTAATTTTCGTATAAGGAGTAAGGAAAGGATCCAGTTTCAGCTTTCTACTTATGGCTAGCCAATTTTCCCAGCACCATTTATTAAATAGGGAATCCTTTCCCCATTTATTGTTTCTCTCAGGTTTGTCAATGATCAGATGGCTCTAGATGTGTGGTATTATTTTTGAGGACTCTGTTCTGTTCCATTGGTCTATATCTCTGTTTTGGTACCAGTACCATGCTGTTTTGTTTACTGTAGCCTTGTAGTATAGTTTGAAGTCAGGTAGCGTGACGCCTCCAGCTTTGTCCTTTTGACTTAGGATTGTCTTGGCAATACGGGCTCTTTTTTGGTTCCATATGAACTTTAAAGCAGTTTTTTCCAGTTCTGTGAAGAAACTCATTGGTAGCTTGATGGGGATGGCATTGAATCTATAAATCACCTTGGACAGTATGGCCATTTTCACGATATTGATTCTTCCTATCCATGAGCATGGTATGTTCTTCCATTTGTTTGTGTCCTCTTTGATTTCACTGAGCAGTGGTTTGTACTTCTCCTTGAAGAGGTCCTTTACATCCCTTGTAAGTTGGATTCCTAGGTATTTTATTCTCTTTGAAGCAATTGTGAATGAAAGTTCATTCCTGATTTGGCTCTCTGTTTGTCTGTTACTGGTGTATAAGAATGCTTGTGATTTTTGCACATTAATTTTGTATCCTGAGACTTTGCTGAAGTTGCTTATCAACTTAAGGAGATTTTGTGCTGAGACAATGGGGTTTTCTAAATATACAATCATGTCATCCACAAACAGGGACAATTTGACTTCTTCTTTTCCTAACTGGATACCCTTGATTTCTTTCTCTTGCCTGATTGCCCTAGCCAGAACTTCCAACACTATGTTGAATAGGAGTGGTGAGAGAGGGCATCCCTGTCTTGTGCCAGTTTTCAAAGGGAATTTTTCCAGTTTTTGCCCATTCAGTATGATATTAGCTGTGGGTTTGTCATAAATAGCTCTTATTATTTTGAGGTACGTTCCATCAATACCAAATTTATTGAGCGTTTTTAGCATGAAGGGCTGTTGAATTTTGTCAAAAGCCTTTTCTGCATCTATTGAGATAATCATGTGGTTCTTGTCTTTGGTTCTGTTTATATGCTGGATTACGTTTATTGATTTGCGAATGTTGAACCAGCCTTGCATCCCAGGGATGAAGCCCACTTGATCATGGTGGATAAGCTTTTGGATGTGCTGCTGAATCCGGTTTGCCAGTATTTTATTGAGGATTTTTGCATCGATGTTCATCAGGGATATTGGTCTAAAATTCTCTTTTTTTGTTGTGTCTCTGCCAGGCTTTGGTATCAGGATGATGTTGGCCTCATAAAATGAGTTAGGGAGGATTCCCTCTTTTTCTATTGATTGGAATAGTTTCAGAAGGAATGGTACCAGCTCGTCATTGTACCTCTGGTAGAATTCAGCTGTGAATCCATCTGGTCCTGTACTTTTTTTGGTGGGTAGGCTATTAATTATTGCCTCAATTTCAGAGCCTGCTATTCGTCTATTTAGGGATTCAACTTCTTCCTGGTTTGTGTTGGAAGAGTGCAAGTGTCCAGGAAATTATCCATTTCTTCTAGATTTTCTAGTTGATTTGCGTAGAGGTGTTTATAGTATTCTATGATGGTTGTTTGTATTTCTGTGGGGCCGGTGGTGATATCCCCTTTATCAATTTTTATTGCATGTATTTGATTCTTCTCTCTTTTCTTATTTATTAGTCTTGCTAGCGGTCTGTCAATTTTGTTGATCTTTTCAAAAAACCAACTCCTGGATTCATTGATTTTTTGGAGAGTTTTTTGTGTCTCTATCTCCTTCAGTTCTTCTCTGATCTTAGTCATTTCTTGCCTTCCGCTAGCTTTTGAATGTGTTTGCTCTTGCCTCCGTAGTTCTTTTAATTGTGATGTTAGAGTGTCAATTTTAGATCTTTCCAGGTTTCTCTTGTGGGCATTTAGTGCTATAAATTTCCCTCTACACACTGCCTTAAATGTGTCCCAGAGATTCTGGTATGTTGTATCTTTGTTCTCATTGATTTCAAAGAACATCTTTATTTCTGCTTTCATTTCGTTATGTACCCAGTAGTCATTCAGGAGCAGGTTGTTCAGTTTCCATGCAGTTGAGCGGTTTGGATTGAGTTTCTTAGTCCTGAGTTCTAGTTTGATTGCACTGTGGTCTGAGAGACAGTTTGTTATGACTTCTGTTATTTTACATTTGCTGCGGAGGGCTTTACTTCCAATTATGTGGTCAATTTTGGAATAAGTGTGATGTGGTGCTGAGAAGAATGTATATTCTGTTGATTTGGGGTGGAGAGTTCTATAGATGTCTATTAGGTCCGCTTGGTGCAGAGATGAGTTCAATTCCTGGATATCCTTGTTAACTTTCTATCTCATTGATCTGTCTAATGGTGACAGTGGAGTGTTGAAATCTCCCATTATTATTGTATGGGAGTCTAAGTCTCTTTGTAAGTCTCTAAAGACTTGCTTTATGAATCTGGGTGCTCCCGTATTGGGTGCATATATATTTAGGATAGTTAGCTCTTCCTGTTGAATTGATCCCTTTACCATTATGTAATGGCCTTCTTTGTCTCTTTTGATCTTTGATGGTTTGAAGTCTGTTTTATCAGAGACTAGGATTGCAACCCCTGCTTTTTTTTGTTCTCCATTTGCTTGGTAGATCTTCCTCCATCCCTTTATTTTGAGCCTATATATGTCTCTGCATGTGAGATAGGTCTCCTGAATACAGCAGACTGATGGGTCTTGACTCTTTATCCAGTTGGCCAGTCTGTGTCTTTTAATTGGAGCATTTAGTCCATTGACATTTAACGTTAAAATTGTGATGTGTGTACTTGATCCTGCCATTATGATATTAACTGGTTATTTTGGTCGTTAGTTGATGCAGTTTCTTTCAAGCCTCGATGGTCTTTACATTTTGGCATGTTTTTGCAATGGCTGGTACCAGTTGTTCCTTTCCATGTTTAGGGCTTCCTTCAGGGTCTCTTGTAATGCAGGCCTGGTGGTGACAAAATCTCTAAGCATTTGCTTATCTGTAAAGGATTTTATTTCTCCTTCACTGATGAAACTTAGTTTGGCTGGATATGAAATTCTGGGTTGAAAATTCTTTTCTTTAAGAACGTTGAATATTGGCCCCCACTCTCTTCTGGCTTGTAGAATTTCTGCTGGGAGATCGGCTGTTAGTCTGATGGGCTTCCCTTTGTGGGTAACCCGACCTTTCTCTCTGGCTGCCCTTAAGGTTTTTTCCTTCATTTCAACTTTGGTGAATCTGGCAATTATGTGTCTTGGAGTTGCTCTTCTCGAGGAATATGTTTGTGGTGTTCTCTGTATTTCCTGAATATGAATGTTGGCCTGCCCTGCTAGGTTGGGGAAGTTCTCCTGGATGATATCCTGAAGAGTGTTTTCCAACTTGATTCCATTTTCCCCCTCACTTTCAGGCACCCCAATCAGACGTAGATTTGGTCTTTTTACATAATCCCATACTTCTTGCAGGCTTTGTTCATTTCTCTTTCTTCTTTTTTCTTTTGGTTTCTCTTCTCACTTCATTTCATTCATTTGATCCTCAATCGCTGATACTGTTTCTTCCAGTTGATCGAGTTGGTTACTGAGGCTAGTGCATTTGTCACGTATTTCTCGTGTCATGGTTTTCATCTCTGTCATTTCGTTTATGAACTTCTCTGCATTAATTAGTCTAGCTGTCAATTCTTCTACTCCTTTTTCAAGATTTTTAGTTTCTTTGCACTGGGTACGCAATTCCTCCTTTAGCTCTGAGAAGTTTGATGGACTGAAGACTTCTTCTCTCATCTCATCAAAGTCATTCTCTGACCAGCTTTGATCCATTGCTGGTGATGGGCTGCGCTCTTTGCAGGGGGAGATGCGCTCTTATTTTTTGAATTTCCAGCTTTTCTACTCTGCTTCTTCCCCATCTTTGTGGTTTTATCTGCCTCTGGTCTTTGATGATCGTGACGGACTGATGGGGTTTTGGTATAGGTGTCCTTCCTGTTTGATAGTTTTCCTTCTGACAGTCAGAACCCTCAGCTATAGGTCTGTTGGAGATTGCTTGAGGTCCACTCCAGACCCTGTTTGCCTGGGTTTCAGCAGCAGAGGTTGCGGAAGATAGAATATTGCTGAACAGCGAGGGTACCTGTCTGATTCTTACTTTGGAAGCTTCCTCTCAGGGGTGACTCCTCCCTGTGAGGTGTGGGGTGTCAGACTGCCCCTAGTGGGGGATGTCTCCCAGTTAGGCTACTCAGGAGTCAGGGACCCACTTGAGCGGGCAGTGTGTCCGCTCTCAGATTTCAACCTCCGTGTTGGGAGATCCACTGCTCTCTTCAAAGCTGTCAGACAGAGTCGTTCGCATCTGCACAGGCCTCTGCTGCTTCCCCTGTTGATTTTTAGCTGTGCCCTGTCCCCAGAGGTGGAGTCTACAGAGACAGGCAGGTTTCCTTGAGCTGCTGTGAGCTCCATCCAGTTCAAGCTTCCCAGCGGCTTTGTTTACATACTTAAGCCTCAGCAATGGTGGGCACCCCTCCCCTAACCTCGCTGCTGCCATTTCGGTTAGATTGCAGACTGCTGTGTTAGCAATGAGGGAGGTTCCGTGGGTGTGGGACCCTACTGGCCAGGTGTGGGATATATTCTCCTGGTGTGCCCGTTTGCTTAAAGCGCAGTATTGGGGTGAGAGTTAATCGATATTCTAGGTGTTGTGTGTCTCAGTTCCCCTGGCTAGGAAAAGGAATTCCCTTCCCCCTTGCACTTCCCAGGTGAGGCGATGCCTTGCCCTGCTTCATCTCTCACTGGTCAGGCTGCAGCAGCTGACCAGCACCAATTGTCTGGCACTCCCTAGTGAGATGACCCCAGTACCTCAGTTGAAAATGCAGAAATCACTGGTCTTCTGTGTCGCTCGCACTGGGAGTTGGAGACTGGAGCTGTTCCTATTCGGCCATTTTGCGTCCTTACTCCTTATATGAAAATTAATTCAAGATGGATTAGAGACTTAAATTTTAGACCTAATACCATAAAAACCCTAGAAGAAAACCTAGGGAATACCATTCGGGACATAGGCATGGGCAAGGACTTCATGTCTAAAACACCAAAAGCAACGGCAGCAAAAGCCAAAATTGACAAATGGGATCTAATGAAACCAAAGAGCTTCTGCACAGCAAAAGAAACTACCATCAGAGTGAACAGGCAACCTACAGAATGGGAGAAAATTTTTGCAATCTACTCATCAGACAAAGGTCTAATATCCAGAACCACAATGAAGTCAAACAAATTTACAAGAAAAAAACAAACAACCCCATCAAAAAGTGGACAAAAGATATGAACAGACATGTCTCAAAAGAAGACATGCATACAGCCAACAGACACTTGAAAAAATGCTCATTATCACTGGCCATCAGAGAAATGCAAATCAAAACCACAGTGAGATACCATCTCACACCAGTTAGAATGGCAATTATTAAAAACTCAGGAAAGAACAGGTGCTGGAGAGGATGTGGAGAAATAGGAACGCTTTTACACTGTTGGTGAGATTGTAAACTAGTTCAACCATTATGGAAAACTGTGTCGTGATTCCTCAAGGATCTAAAGCTAGAAGTACTATATGACCCAGCCATCCCATTACTGGGTATATACCCAAAGGATTATAAATCATGCTGCTATAAAGACACACACACACGTATGTTCATTGCTGCACTATTCACAATAGCAAAGACTTGGAATCAACCCAAATGTCCATCAGTGACAGACTGGATTAAGAAAATGTGGTACATGTACACCATGGAATACTATGCAGCCTTCAAAAGGATGAATTTATGTCCTTTGTAGTCACATGCATGCCGCTGGAAACTATCATTCTCAGCAAACTATCGCAAGAACAGAAAACCAAACACTGCATGTTCTCACTCATAGGTGGGAACTGAACAATGAGATCACTTGGACTCAGGAAGGTGAACATCACACACTGGGGTCAACTATAGGGAGGGGTGACAGCGAAGGGATTGCATGGGAGTTATACCTGATGTAAATGATGTATATGAGTTGATGGGTGCAGCTGATGAGTTAATGGGTGCAGCACACCAACATGGCACAAATATACATATGTAACAAACCTGCACATTATGCACATGTACCCTAGAACTTAAAGTATAATAATAATAAAAAAGAGAACTTATTTTCCCAGAGTAAATATTTTAAAAAGTTCTATATAGTACTATTTTACAAGTAAAAAGTAAATAAATGTCAGAAAAAAAAGAGAAAAGAATCGTGTAACTCTGTGAGATAAATTCACAAATCATAAAGCAGTTTCTCAGAAAGCTTCTTTCTCGTTTTGATCTGAGGATATTTCCTTTGTCACCTTAGGCTTTAATGCAATCCAACATATCCCTTCTCAGATTCCCCAAAAACAGTGCTACAAAGCAGCTTCATGAAAAGGATTAAGTAACTGTGAGATGAATTCACAAATTACAAAGCAGTTTCTCAGAAAGCTTCTTTCTACTTTTTATCTGAAGGTATTTCCTTTTTCACCCTAGGCCTCAATGCGCACCTGAATATCCCTTTGTAGATTCCATTAAAATAGTGTTAGTAAAGTGCTCCATGAAAAGAAAGATGTAAATGTGTGAGTTGAATTCACACAGCACAAAGCTGTTTCTCAGATAGCTTCTTTTTGTTTATTGTCTGAGGATATTTCCTTCATCAATATAGGCTTTAAGGAGCTCCCAAATATCCTATTTTAGAATTCCACGAAAACAGTGTTAGCAAACTGCTCAAAGAACAGAATCATCTAAATCTGTGAGATGAATTCACACATCACAAAGCAGTTTCTCAGAAAGTTTCTTTCTAGTTTTTAACTGAGGATATTTCCTTTGTCACCGTAGACTTCAATGTTATTCAAAATATCCCTTCTCAGATTCCCTAAAAAGAATGCTACCAAACTGCTCTGTGAAAAGAGGGGTGTAACTCTGTGAGATGAATTCACACATCACATAGCTGTTTCTCAGATAGGTTCTTTCAAGTTTTTATATGAGGATATTTCCTTTTTCACCATATTCCTCAATGTTTTCTGGAATATCTCAATGCAAATTCCCTGAAAAATGTTTTAGCAAACTTCTCAATGAAAAGAATGGTGTAACTCGGTAAGATGAATTCATACATCACAAAGCAGTTTCACAGTAAGCTTCTTTCTGATTTCGGTCTGAGGATATTTCTTTTGTCACAATTGGCTTCAATGCACTCCGAATGATTTTATTGCAGATTCCACGAAAACAGTGTTATCAAATTCCTCAATGAAATGAATGGGTAACTCTGTATGATGAATTCACACATCACACAGCAGTTTCTCTGAAAAATTCTTTCCAATTTTTATCTGAGGATATTTCCTTTTTCACTATCAGCCTCAATGCACTCCCAAATATCTCTTTGCAGATTTCACGAAAACAGTTTTATCAAACTGCTCCATGAAAAGAAAGGTGTAACTCTCAGAGATTAATTCACACATCACAAAGGACTTTCTCAGAAAGCTTCTTTCTAGTTTTTATCTGATGATATTTCCTTTGTCTCGATAGGCTTCAATGTGATCCAAAAGATCCCTTCTCAGATTCCCCAAGAACATTTCTTCCAAACTGATCCATGAAAAGAATTGTGTAACTCTGTGATATGAATTAACACATCACACATCGGTTTCTCAGAAAGCTTCTTTCTAATTTTTATATGAGGAAATTTCCATTTTCACCATGAGCTTCCATGCACTCTGAAGTATCCCATTGCATTTTCCAAGATAATAGTGTTAGCAAACTGCTCAATGAAAAGAAGGGTGTAACTGTGAGAGGAATTCACTCATCACAGAGCAGTTTCTCAGACAAATTCTTTCTATTTTTTACCTGAAGATATTTCCTTTGTCATCATGGGCTTTATTGCAATAAAAAATATACCTTCTCTGATTCTTCCAAAGCAGTGCTACAAAACTGCTCTATAAAAAGAATTGTGTAACTCTGTAAGATGAATTTACCCATCACAAACTGGTTTCTCAGGAGATCTTCTTTCTAGTTTTTCTCTGAGGATATTTCCGTTGTCACCCTAAGCTTCAATGCATTCCAAAATATTCCAATGCAGATTGCAAGAAAACAGTATTAGCAAACTGCTCCATGAAAAGAAAGGTGGAACTCTGTGAGATGAATTCACATATCACAAAGCAGTTTCTCAGAAAGCTTCTTTTTGTTTTTTGTCTGAGGATATTTCCTTTGTCACCACAGGCTTCAATGCTCTCCAAAATATCCTGTTGTAGATTCCACGAAAACAGTGTTTGCAAACTGCTGCAAGGAAATAGAGGTGTAACTCTGTGAGATGAATTCACACATCACAAAGCAGTTTCACAGAAAGCTTCTTCTAGTTTTTATCTGAAGATATTTCCTTTGTCACCATTGGCTTCAATGTGATACAAAGTATCCCTTCTCATATTCCCCAAAAACAGTGTTATCTAACTGCTCCATGAAAAGAATCGAGTACCTCTGTGAGATGAATTCACAAATCGCACAGCAGTTTCTCAGAAATCTTCTTTATAGTTTTTATCTGAGGATATTCCTTTTTTTGCCACAGGCCCCTATGTGCTCCCGGATATCCCTTTGTAGATTCCACTAAAATAGTGTTATCAAAGTGCTCCATGAAAAGAAATTTGTAAATCTGTGAGGTGAATTCACACATCACAAAGCTCTTTCTTAGGAAATTTTCTTTTGGTTTGTGTCTGAGTATATTTCCTTTGTCAAGATAGGCTTCACTGCGCTCCCAAATATCTTATTGTAGATTCCACTAAAACAATGTTAGCAAACTGCCCCAAGAAAAGAATCATGAAAATGTGTGCAATGAATTCACACATCACAAAACAGTTTCTCAGAAAGGTTCTTTGTAATTTTTATCTGAGGATATTTACTTTGTTACCATAGGCTTCAATGCTGTACAAAATACCCCTTGTCAGACTCCCCAAAAAGAGTTCTACCAAATTGCTCTGTGAGAAGAGTGGTATAACTCAGTGACATGAATTCACACATCACAAAGATGTTTCTCAGATATGTTCTTTCAAGTTTTTATCTGAGGATATTTCCTTTTTCACCATATTCCGCAGTGTGCTCTGGAATATCCCATGGCAGATTCAGCAAAAAAAGTGTTAGAAAATTTCTCAGTGAAAAGTATGATGTAACTCTCTAAGATGAACTCACACATCACAAAGCAGTTTCACAGAAAGTTTCTTTTGGTTTTTATCTGAGGATATTTCCTTTGTCCCCAAAGGTTTCAAAGCACTCCCAAATATCCTTATTGCAGATTCCATGAAAGCGGTGCCACTAAACTGCTCAATTAAACGAATGGTGTAAACCTGTATGATGAATTCACACATCACAGAGCAGTTTCTCAGTAAGATTCTTTCCAGTTTTTAACTGAGGATATTTCCTTTTTTACTATTGGACTCAATGCACTCCCAAATATCCCTTTGCAGATTGATTCCATGAAAACAGTGTTATCAAACTGCTCCATGAAAAGAAACGTGTAAGTCTGTGAGATGAATTCACACATCACAAAGAACTTTCTCAGAAAGCATCTTCCCAGTTTTTTCTGAGAATATTTCCTTTGTCACGATAGGCTTCAATGCAATTCAAAATATCCCTTCTCAGATTCCCCACAAAACAGTTCTAACAAACTGATCCAAGAAAAAAGTTGTGTAAGTCTGTGAGATGAATTAACACAACACAAAGCAGTTTCTCAGAAAGTTTTCTTTTAATTTTTATATGAGGATAATTCCTTTTTCACAATAAGCTTCAATGCACTCTGAATAATCCATTGAAGATTCCAAGAAAATAATGTTAGAAAACTGCTCAATGAAAAGAAGAGTGTAACTCTGTGAGATGAATTCACACATCATGAAGAAGTTTCTCAGAAGGCTTCTTTCTGGTTTTTATTTGAGGATATTTCCTTTGTCACTATATTCTTCAATGTGATCCCAAATATCCTGTCTCAGATTCCACAAAAAGAGTGCTACCAAACTGATCCATGAAAAGAATCATGTAAATCTGTGAGATGAAGTAGGACATCACAAAGTAGTTTCTCACAAAGCTTCTTTCTGGTTTTTATATGAGAGTATTCCATTTGTCACCATAAGATTCAATGTGCTCTGAAATATCCCATTGCAGATTCCAAGAAAAACAGTGTTATCAAACTGCTCATTGAAAAGAAAAGTGTAACTTCTAGTTTTTATCTGAGGATAATTCCTTTGTCAACATAGGCTTCAATGCACTCCCAAATATCCCATTGCAGATTCCATGAAAAGAGTGTTAGCAAACTGCTACATGAGAAGAAAGGTGTAACTCTGTGAGATGAATTTACACACCATGAAGAAGTTTCTCAGAATGCTTCTTCTAGTTTTTATGTGATATCATTTCCTTTGTCAATATAGGCTTCAACATCATCCAAAATATCCCTTCTCAGATTCCCCAAAGCAAGCTATCAAACAGCTCCATGAAAAGATGAGGTGTAACTCTGTGACATGAATTCACAAATCACAAAACGGTTTCTCAGGAAGCTTCTTTCCAGTTTTTATCTGAGGATATTTTCTTTTTCACCAAAGGCCTCAAAGCACTCCCAAATATCTCTTTGCAGATTCCACGAAAACAGTGTTAACAAATTGCTCCATGAAAAGAAAGGTGTAACTCTCTGAGACGAATTCATACATCACAACGAAGTTTCTCAGAAATCTTCCTTCTAGTCTTTATCTGAGGATATTTGCCTTGTCACCCTAAACTTCATTGCAATTGAAAATATCAATTCTCAGATTCCCCATAAACAGTTCTACTAAACTCCTCCATGAAAAGAATTTGTAACTCTGTGTGATGAATTCACAAATCACAAAGCAGTTTCTCAGAAAGTTTCTTGAGAGCATTTGTCTGAGGATATCTCCTTTGTCACTATAAACTTCAATGTTCTCTGATATATCCCATTGCAGATTCCAAGAATACAGGGTGAGAAAACCGCTCAATGAAAAGAACTGTGTAACTCTGTGAGATAAATTCACACATCACAAAGCAGTTTCTCAGAAATCTTCTTTCTATTACTTATCTGTGGATATTTCCTTTGTCACCATAGACTTGATTACAATTCAAAATATGCCTTCTCAGATTCACCAGAAAGAGTGCAACCAAATTTCTCCATGAAAAGAAAGGTGTGGCTCTGTGAGATGAAATCACACATCACAAAGAAGTTCCTCAGAATGCTTATTTATAGATTTTATCTGAGGATATTTCCTTTGTCACCATAGGCTTCGAAGCGATGCAAAATATCCCTTCTCAGATTCCCCGAAAACAGTGCTACCATACTGATCCATGAAAAGAAAGGTGTAACTCTGTGAGACGAATTCACAAGTCACAAAGCAATTTCTCAGAAAGCTTCTTTCTAGTTTTTGTCTGAGGATATTTCCTTTGTCACCATAAGGTTCAATATGCTCTGAAATAACCCATTGCAGTTCCCAAGAATACAGTGTGAGCAAATTGCTCAATGAAAAGAACAGTGTAACCCTGTGAGATGAATTCACACATCACAAAGCATCTTATTGCATAGCTACTTTTTCATCTTATCTCAGGATATTTCCATTGTCACCTTAGGTTTCAATGTGATCTAAAATATCTCTTCTCAGATTCCTGAAAGACATTACTACCATATTGCTACATGAAAAGAATTGTGTAACTCTGTGAGATGAATTAACACATGACAATGCTGTTTCTCAGAATGCTTCTTTCTAGTTTTTATATGAGGATATTTTCTTTGTCACCATAAGCTTCAATGTGCTCCAAAATATCCCATTGCAGATTCCAAGAATACAGGGTGAGCACACTGCTCAATGAAAAGAACAGTGTAACTCTGTGACATGAATTCCCACACAACAAAGCAGTGTCTCAGAAAGCTTCTTTTTGGTTTTTATCAGAGAATATTTCTCTTCTCACTATAGGGCTCAATGCGTTCCCAAATGTACCTTTGCAGATTCTATGAAAACAGTGTTAGCAAAATGCTCCATGAATAGAAAGTTGTAACTCTGTGACATGAAAAAACACATCACAAAAAACTTTTTCAGAAAGCTTCTTTCTAGTTTTTATCTGAGTATATTTTCTATGTCACCATATTCTTCAATGTGATGCAAAACATCCTTTCTCAAACTCCCCAAAATCAGAGGTAACAAACTGATCCATGAAAAGAATCGTGTATCTCTCTCAGAATAATTTGCAAATCACAAAGCAGTTTCTCAAGAAAATTCTTTCTAAGTTTTATATGAGGGTATTTCCATTTTCACCATATGCTTCAATGTGCTCTGAAATATCCCATTGAAGATTCAAAAAGAAAACAGTGATAGCAAACTGATCAATGAAAAGAACAGTGTTACTCTGTGAGACAAATTCACACATCATAAAGCAGTTTCTTAGATAGCTTCTTTCTAGTTTTTATCTGAGGATGTTTCCTTTTTCACCATAAGCCTCAATGCACTCCCAAATATCCATTTGCAGATTCCAGGAAAACAGTGTTAGCAAACTGCTCCATGAAAACAAAAGTGTAACTCTGTGAGATAAATTCACACATCACAAAGAAGTTTCTCAGAAAGATCCTTTCTAGTTTTTATCTGAGGATGTTTCCTTTTTCACTATAGGCCTCATTACACTCCCCAAATGTCTCTTTGCAGATTCCATGAAAACAGTGTTAGCAAACTGCTCCATGAAAAGAAAGGTGCAGCTCTGTTAGATGAATTCACACAACACAAATAACTTTCTCAGAAAGCTCCTTTCTTGTTTTTAATCTAAGGATGTTTACTTTGTCACCATTGGCTTCAATGCGATCCAAAATATCCTTCCTCAGATTCACCAAAAACAGTGCTACCAAACTGATCCATGGAAGCAATCATGTAACTCTGTGAGATGTATTGACAAAGCACAAAGGAGTTTCTCAGAAAGATTCTTTCTAGTTTTTATATGAGGATATTGCCTTTGTCTCCATAAGCATCAATGTGCTTCAAAATATCAGATTGCATATTCCAAGAAAACAGTGTAACGAAACTATTCAATGCCAAGAGCAGTGTAACTCTGTGAGATGCATTCACACATCACAAAACAGTTTCTCAGAAAGCTTCTTTCTAGTTTTTATCTGAGATTATTTCCTTTTTCACGATAGGTTTCAGTTCGATCCAAAATATGCCGTCTCAGATTCCTCAAAAACAGTGCTATCAAACTGCTCCATGAAAAGAATCGTATATCTCTGTGAGATGAATTCACATATCACAAAGTAGTTTCTCAGGAAACTTCTTTCTAGTTTTTGTCTGAGGATATTTCCTTTTTCACCTTTTGCCTCAAAGCGCTCGCAAACATCCCTTTAGAGATTCCAGGAAAATAGTGTTAGCAAACTGTTCCATGAAAAGAAAGGTGTAAGTCTGTGAGATGAATTCACACATTACAAAGCAGTTTCTCACAAAGCTTCTTTTTGTTTTTTGTCTGAGGATATTTCCTTTGTCACCATAGGCTTCAATGCACTCCCAAATATACTATTGTAGATTCCAGTAAAACAGTGTTCTCCAACTGCTCAATGAAAGAAATGGTGTAATTCTGTAAGATGAATTCAAACATCACAAAACTATTTCTCAGAAAGTTTCTTTCTAGTTTTTATCTGAGAATATTTCCTTTTTCACTGTAGGCCAGAATATCCCATTGCAGATTCTAGTGTTTGCAAGCTGCTCCATGAAAAGAAAGGTGTAACTCTGCGAGATGAACTCACACATCACAAAGAACTTTCTCATAAAACTACTTTCTAGTTTTTGTCTGAGGATATTTCTTTTGTCACCATAGGCCTTCAGTGTGATCCAAAATAACCCTTCCAAGATTCCCCAACAACACTGCTACCAAACTAAATCATGAAAAGGATCATGTATCTCTGTGAGAGAAATTAAAGCATCACAAAGCAGTTTCTCATAAATCTTCCTTATCGTTTTTATATGAGAATATTTCCTTTGTCACCATAAGCACCAATGCACTCTGAAATATCCCATTGCAGATTTCAAGAAAACAGTGTTAGCAAACTGCTCAATGAAAAGACCAATGTGGCACTGTGAGATGAATTCACACATCACAAATCAATTTCTCAGAAAGCTTCTTTTTGGTTTTTATCTGAGGATGTTTCCTTTGTCACCACAGACCTCAAGGAGCTCCCAAATATCGTTTTGCAGATTCCATGAAAGCAGTGTTAGTAAACTGCTCAATGAAAAGAACAATGTAACTCTGTGAGAAGAATTCACACATCACAATGAACATTCTCAGAAAGCTTCTTTCTAGTTTTTATCTGTGGATATTTCCTTTGCTAACATAGGCTTTAATGCGATCCAAAATATCCCTTTTCAGTTTCCCCAAAAACGTGCTACCCAACTGATCCACAAAAAGAATCATGTAACATTGTGAGGTGGATTAACACACCACAAAGCGGTTTCTCAGAAACCTTATTTTTGGTTTCTATCTGAGAATATTTCCTTTGTGAATGTAGGCTTCAAGGTGCGGCCAAAAATCCCTTTTCAGATTCCCTGAAAACAATGTGAGCTAACTGTTCAATGAAAAGTATGGTGTAACACTGTATGATAAATTCACACATCACAAGACAGTTTTCCAGAAAGATTCTTCCTAGTTTTTATCTGAGGATATTTCCTTTTTCACTATAGGCCTCAATGCGCTCCCAAATATCCCTGTGCAGATTCCACGAAAAGAGTGTTAGCAAACTGCTACAAGAAGGGAAAGGTGAATCTCTGTGTGATGAATTCACACATCACAAAGAAGTTTCTCAGAAAGCTTCTTTCTCGTTTTTATTTGAGGATATTTCCTTTGTCAGTGTAGGCTTTAATGCGATACAAGGTATCCCTTCTCAGATTCCCCAAAGACAGTAGTAATAGACTGCTCCATGAAACAAAGTGTAACTCTGTGAAATGAATTCACACATCAGAAAGCAATTTCTCAGAAAGCTTCTTTCTAGTTATTATCTGAGGATACTTCCTTTTTCACCATAGACCTCAATGCGCTCCCAAATATCACTTTGCAGATTCCATGAAAACAGTGTTAGCAAACTGCTTCATGAAGACTAAGGTGTAATTCTGTGAGAGGAATTCACACATCACTAAGAAGTCTCTCAGAAAGCTTCTTTCTCATTTTTATCTGAAGATATTTCCTTTTTCACCTTAGACTTCAATGCAATCCAAAATATCCATTCCCAGATTCCCCAAAAGCAGTGCTACCAAACTGTTCCATGAAAAGAATGGTATAACTCTGGGAGATGAACTCAGACATCACAAATCAGTCTCTCAGACAGATTCTTTCTAGTTTTTATCTGAGGATATGTCCTTTATCACTGTAGGCATCAATGAGCTCACAAATATCCCTTTGCAGATTGCAGGGAAATAGTGTTTGCAATCTGCTCCATGAAAATAAAGGTGTAACTCTGTGTGATGAGTTAACACATCAGAAAGTAGTTTCTCAGAAAGCTTCTTTCTAGTTTTTATCTGAAGTTATTTCCTTTGTCACCATAGGCTTCAATGTAATACAAAATATCCCTTCTCATATTCCAAAACACCGCTAC
Source organism: Trachypithecus francoisi (assembly GCF_009764315.1). Classification (NCBI taxonomy): domain Eukaryota; kingdom Metazoa; phylum Chordata; class Mammalia; order Primates; family Cercopithecidae; genus Trachypithecus; species Trachypithecus francoisi. Next base: position 49,645 of record NW_022680775.1, read on the forward strand.
CAAAATGGTGATTAAAAGGGATCATGTAACACTTTGAGATGAATTAGCACATCAAAAAGTGGTGTTTCAGAAACTTTCTTTCTAGTTTTTATATGAGGATATTTCCTTTGTCACCATAAGGTTCAATGCACTCCGAAGCATCCCACTGCAGATTCCAAGAAAAGAGTGTTTGCAAACTGCTCAATAAAAAGAACAGTGTAACTCTGTGAAATTAATTTACACATCATGAAGCATTTTCTCAGAAAGCTTCTTTCTAGTTTTTATCTGAGGATATTTCCTTTTTCACTTTAGACCTCAGTGCACTCCCAAATATCCCTTTGCAGAACCCAGTTAAACAGTGTTAGCACACTACTCTATGGAAAGAAAGTGTAACTCTTTGAGATGAATAACACATCATAAATAACTTTTACAGAAGCCTTATTTCTAGTTTACTTGAGGATATTTCTTTTGTGTCCATAGGCTTCAATGTGATCCAAAATATTCCTTCTCAGATTGTCCAAGAACAGTGCTACCAATCTGATCCACAAAAAGGATCATGTAAAACTGTTAGACGAATTAATATATCACACATTGGTTTCTCAGAAAGCTTTTTTCTAGTTTTTGTGTGATGGTATTTCCTTTATCACCAAAAGCTTCAATGCACTACGAAATATACCATTGAAGATTCCAAGAAAACTGTGTTAGCAAACTGCTCAATGAAAACAACAGTGTACCTCTGTGAGATGGATTCCCTCATCACAAGGCAGTTTTTCAGAAAACCTCTTTATGGTTTTTAGCTGAGGATATTTATTTGTCATCATAGGCTTCAATGAGCTCCAAAACATCCCTTTGCAGATTCCACGAAAACAGTGTTAGCAAACTTCTCAATGAAAAGAATGGTGTATCTCTGTGTTATGAATTCACACATCACAAAGGAGTTTCTCAGAAAGACTCTTTCTAATTTTTTTCTGAGGATAGTTTCTTTTTCACTGTAGTCCTCAATGCACTCCCAAATATCCCTTTTCAAGTTCAATTAAAACAGTGTTAGCAAAATGCTCCATGAAAAGAAAGGTGCAACTCTGTGAGATGAATTGACACATCACAAAGAACTTTCGCAGAATGCTACTTTCTAGTTTTTATCTGATGGCATTTCCTTTGTCAACTTACGATTTAATGCGATCCAGAATATCCCTTCTCATATTCACCGAATATTCACAGTGCTACCAAACTGCTCCATGAAAAGAATTGTGTAACTGTGTGAGATGAATTAAGACATCAGAAAGAAGTTTCTCAGAAAGCTTCTTTTAGTTTTTATATGAGGGTATATCCTTTTTCACCATAATGGCCAATGCACTCCAAAATACCAGATTGCAGATTCCAAGACAATAGTGTAAGCAAACTGCTCAATGCAAAGAACAGTGTGACTCTGTTAGCTGAATTCACACATTACAAAGCAGTTTCTCTGAAATCTTCTTTCTGGTTTTTATCTGAAGATATTTCCTTTTTCATCATTGGCTTCATTGCCTCCCTTTACAAATTCCATGGAAACAGTGTTTGCAAATTCCTCCATTTAAAGAATCGTGTAACTCTGTGAGATAAATTCCCCCCTAACAAAGAAGTTTCTCAGAAAGCTTCTTTCTGGTTTTTCTCTGAGGATATTTCCTTTGTTACCCTAGGTTTCAATACAATCCAAAATATACCTTCCCAGATTCCCCAAAAACAGTGCTCCCAAACTGCTCCATGAATAGAATGGTGTAATTCAGTCAGATGAATTCACTCATCACAAAGCTGTTTTTCAGAAAGCTTCTTTCTAGTTTTTATCTGAGGATATTTCCTTTTTCACCATTTGCCTCAAGGTACTAGGGAATATCCCCTGGCAGATTCCACGAAAATAGTGTTAGCAAACTTCTCAATGAAAAGTATGGTGTAACTCTGTGAGATGAATTCACACATTACAAAGAGGTTCCTTTGAAAGTTTCTTTCTAGATTTCATCTGTGAATATTTCCTTTGTTACCATAGGCTTCAATGTGATGCAAAATATCCTTTCTCAGATTCCCTAAAAACAGTGCTACCAAACTTCTCCATGAAAGGAAAGGTGTCACTCTGTGAAATGAACTCACAAATCACAAAGCAGTTTCTCAGAAAGGTTCTTTCTAGTTTTTATCTGAGGATATTTCCTCTTTCACGATTACCCTCCAGGTGTTAGTGAATATCCCTTTGCAGATTCCACGAAAACAGTGTTAGCAAATGGATCCACGAAAAGAAATGTGTAAATCTGTGAGATGAATTCACAGATCACAATGTGGTTTCTCAGAAAGGTTCTTTTTGATTTATATCTAAGGATATTTCTTTGTCACCATAAGCCTCAATGTGCTCCAAAATATCCCATTGCAGATTCCAAGAAAACACTGTTAGCAAACTGCTCAAGGAAATGAACAGTGTAACTCTGTGAAATGAATTCACACATCATAAAGCAGTTTCTCATAAAGCTTCTTTCTAGTTTTTATCTGAGGTATTTAATTTGTCACCATAGGCTTCAATGCGATCCCAAATATCCCTTCTCATATTCCCCAAAAGCAATGCCACCAAACTCTTCCATGGAGAGAATCTTGTAACTCTGTGAAATGAATTCACAAATCACAAAGAACTTTCTCAGAAACCTTCTTTCTAGTTTTTATATGAGGATATTTCCTTTGTCACCATAAGCATCAATGCACTCCAAAATATCCCGTTGTAGATTCCAAGAAAACAGCCTTAGCAAACTTCTCAATGAAAACAACAGTGTAACTGTGTGAAATGAATTCACACATTACAAAGTAGTTTCTCAGAAAGCTTTCTTTTGCTTTTTATCTGATGATATTTCCTTTGTCACCATAGGTTTTAATGCGCTCCCAAATATCCTATTGCAGATTCCATGAAAACAGTGTTCACAAACTGCTCAATGAAAAGAACGGTGGAACTCTGTGAGATGAATTCACACATCACAGTGCAGTTTCTCAGAAAGCTTCTTTCTAGTTTTTATCTGAGGATATTTCCTATTTGACTACAGGCCTCAAAGTGCTCCAAAATATTCCTTTGTAGATTCCACAAAAAGAGTGTTAGCAAACTGCTCCATGAAAAGAAAGGTGTAAATCTGTGAGATGAATTCACACATCACAAAGCAGTTTCTCAGAAAGCTTCTTTTTGATTTTTCTCTGAGGATATTTACTTTGTCACCATAGGCTTCAATGTGCTCCCAAATATCCTATTTCAGATTCCACGAAAACAGTGTTATCAAATTGCTGAATGAAAACAAGAGTGTATCTCTGTACGATGAATTCACCCATCTGAAGTTAGTTTCTCAGAAAACTTCTTTCCAGTTTTTATCTGAGGATATTTCCTTTCACACCGTAGGCCTCAATGTGTTCCCATACATCACTTTGCAGATTTCATGGAAGCAGTGTTTGCAAGCTGCTCCATGAAAAGAAAGGTGGAACTTTGAAATGAATTCACACATCACAAAGAAATTTCTCAGAAAGCTTCTTTTTTTTTTTCAGAAGATATTTCTTTTGTCACCATACGCTTCAACACAATCCAAAATATCCATTCCCAAATTCCCCAAAAACAGTGCTACCAAACTGCTCCATGAAAAGAATGGTTTAACTTTGTGAGATGGATTCACAAATAAGAAAGCAGTTTCTCAGAAATCTTCTTTCTAGCTTTTATCTGAGGATATTTCCTTTTTCACCACAGGTCTCAATACGCTATGTAATATCTCATCGTAAATTCCATGAAAAAAGTGTTAACAAACTTCTCAATGAAAAGAACCATGTAACTCTGTGAGATGAATTCACAAAGCACAAGGAAGTTTCTCAGAAAGTTTCTTTTTAGATTTTATGTGAGGATATTTCCTATGTCACCTTAGTCTTCAATGTGATCCAAATTATCCCTTCTCTGATTCTCCAAAAACAGTGATACCAAACTGCTCTATGAAAGGAATCATGTAACTCTGTGAGATACATTCACAAACCACAAAGCAGTTTGTCAGAAAGCTGCTTCTAGTTTTTGTCTGAGGAAATTTCCTTTTTCACTGTTTGCCTCAATGCACTTATGAATGTTCCTTTGCAGATTCCATGAAAATACTGTTAGCAAACTGTTCGATGGAAAGCAAGGTGTAAATCTGTGAGATGAATTCAAACATCATAAAGCAGTTTCTCAGAAAGCTTCTTGCTGGTTGTTGTCTGAGGGTATTTCCTTTGCCACCACAGGCTTCAATGCACTCTCAGATATCCCTTCTTAGACACCACAAATACAGTGATGCCAACGTGCTCCTCAATAGAAAAGTTTATCTCTATGAGATGAATGCACACATCGCAAGGGAGTTTCTCTGAATGATTCTTTCTAGTTTTAATCTGAGGATATTTCCTTTTTCATGGTATTGCTCAATACGGTCCCGAAAACCCCATTGCAGATTAAACGAAAAAAGTATTAGCAAACTTCTCAATGAAAAGAACAGTGTTAATCAGTGAGGTGAATTCACCCATTACAAAGCAGTTTCACAGAAAGCTTCTTTTTGCTTTTTATCTGAGCATATTTCCTTTGTAACCACAGGCTTCAATGCACTCCCAAATATCCTATTGCAGATTCCACTAAAAGAATGTTATCCAACAGCTCCATGAAAACAAAGCTGTAACTCTGTGAGATGATTTCTCACATTAAAAATAACTTTCTCAGAAAGCTTCTTTCTAGCTTTTATCTGAGGATATTTTCTTTGTCATCTTAGGCTTCAACGGAGTCCAAAATATCCCTTCTCAGATTCCCCAAAAACAGTAGTACCAAACTAATCCATGAAAAGAAAGGTGTAACTCTGTGAGATGAATTCACACATCACAAAGTTGTTTCTCGGAAATCTTCTTTCTAGTTTTTATCTGAGGATGTTTTCTAGGCCTCAATGTGCCCCCAAATATCCCATTGCAGATTCCGTGAAAACAGTATTAGCGAACTCTTCCAAGAAAAGAAAGGTGTAACTCTGTGAGGTGAATTCACACATCACCAAAACCTTTCTCAGAAAGCTTCCTTCTAGTTTTTATCTGAGCATATTTCCTTTGTCATCACAGGTGTTAAGGTGATGAAAACTCTCCCTTCTCACATTCCCCCAAAACAGTGCTACCAAACTGATCCATGAAAAGAACTGCGTAACTCTGTGAGGTGAATTAACACATCATAAGGTGGTTTCTCAATATGCTTCTTTCCAATTTTTATATGAGGATATTTACTTTGTCACCATAAGCTTCAATACACTCAGAAATATCCAATTGCAGAATCCAAGAAAAGAGTGTTAGCAAAATGGTAAATGAACAGTGTAACTCCATAAGCTGAATTCACACATCACAAAGCAGTTTCTCAGAAAGCTTCTTTTTGGTTTTTATCTGAGGATATTTTCTTTTTTATATAGGCTTCAATGCTCTCCCAAATATCCCTTTGCAGGTTCCATGAAAGCAGTGTTTTCAAACTGTTCATTGAAGAGAACCATGAAACTGTGTGAGGTGAATTCACACATCACAGAGCAGTCTCTCAGAAAGCTTCTTTCTAGCTTTTATCTGAGGATATTTTCCTTTTCACCATAAGCCTCAATACACTCGCAAATATCCCTTTGCATATTCCACAAAAACAGTGTTAGCAAACTGCTCCATGAAAAGAAAGGTGTGACCTTGCCAGGCAAATTCACGCATCACAAACAAGTTTCTCAGAAAGCTTCTTTCTAGCTTTTATCTGATGATTATTCCTTTGTCACCAAAGACTTCAATGGAAACGAAAATATTCCTTCTCACATTCCCCAAAAACAGTGCTACCAAACTGCTCCATGAAAAGAGTGGTGTAAATCTGTGAGATGAATTCACACATTACAAAGCAGTTTCTCAGAAAGCTTCTTTCTAGTTTTTATTTGAGGATATTTCTCTTTTCACCATAAACCTCAATACACTCACAAATATCCCTTTACATATTCCACAAAAACAGTGTTAGCAAACTGCTCTGTGAAAAGAAAGGTGTAACTTTGTGAGGTGAATTCATGCATTACAAATAAGTTACTCAGAAAACTTCTTTCAAGCTTTTATCTGAGGATTATTCCTGTGTCACCAAAGACTTCAATGCAAATAAAAATATCCCTTCTCAGATTCTCCAAAAACAGTGCTACCAAAGTACTCCATGAAAAGACTGGTGTAACTCTGTGCAATGAATTCACACATCACAAAGCAGTTTCTCAGAAAGCTTCTTTCTTATTTTTATCTGAGTATATTTCCTTTTTCACTATAGGCCCCAACGTGCTCCCAAATATCCCTTTGCAGATTTCATGAAAACAGTGATGGCAAAGTGCTCCAGAAAATAAAAGTGTAACTCTGTGAGGTGAACTAACACATCACAAAGTGTTTTTTCAGAGACCTTCTTTCCACTTTTTATATGAGGATATTCCCTTTGTCCCCATAGGATTCAATGTGATCCAAAATAACCCATCTCAGATTCCCCAGAGACACTGCTAGTAAACTGCTCCATGAAAAGAGTCGTGTAACTCTGTGGGATGAGTTAGCATATCACAAAGTGTTTTCTCAGTAAGCTTCTTTTTGGTTTCTATATGATATTATTTAATTTGTCACCATAAGCTTGAATGTGCTCTGAAATATCCCATTGCAGATTCCAAGAAAACAGTGTTAGCAAACTACTCAATGAAAAGAACAGTGAAACTCAGTGAGATGAATTCACACATCATAACCAGTTTCTCAGAAAGCTTCCTTCAAGTTTTTATATATGGATATTTCTTTTTAAACCATATGCTTCAATGTGCTTTCAAAGATCCCTTCTCAGACATGACAAAAACAGTGATGCCAAAGTGCTCCCTCAAGAGAAATGTTTGGCTGTATGAGACGAATGCATGAATCACAAAGGATTTTCTCTGAAAGCTTCTCTCCAGTTTGAACCTGGAGGATTTTCTTCTTTCACCTTAGGACTCTATATGCTCCCAAATATCCCATTACAGGTTCCACAAAAACAGTGTTACCAAACTGCTCAATGAAAAGAAAGATTTATCCCTGTGAGATGAATTAACCCATCACAAAACAGTTTCTCAGAAAGCTTCTTTCTAATTTTTATCTGAGGATATTTCCTTTTTCACCATAGGCTTCTCTATGCTTCGAATATACCTTTGTAGATTCCACAAAAACAGGGTTAACAAACTGCTCAATGAAAAGAATGCTTTACCTCGGGGAGATGAATTAACCCATCACAAAGAAATTTCTCAGAAGGCTTCTTTCTACCTTTCATCAGTGCAGCATATTTACTTTTCCACCATCAGTCTCAATGTGTTCCCAAATATCCCTTCTCAGACACCACAAAAACAGTGATGCCAAACTGGTCAATCAAAAAACTGGTTTGTCTCTATGAGGTGAATGCACACATCACAAAAGAGTTTCTCGGCCGGGCGCGGTGGCTCAAGCCTGTAATCCCAGCACTTTGGGAGGCCGAGACGGGTGGATCACAAGGTCAGGAGATCGAGACCATCCTGGCTAACACAGTGAAACCCCATCTCTACTAAAAAATACAAAAAACTAGCTGGGCGTGGTGGAGGTGCCTGTAGTCCCAGCTACTCGGGAGGCTGAGGCAGGAGAATGGCATGAACCTGGGAGGCGGAGCTTGCAGTGAGCCGAGATCCGGTCACTGGACTCCAGCCTGGGAGACAGCAAGACTCCGCCTCAAAAAAAAAAAAAAAGAGTTTCTCAAAAACCTTCCCTCCAGTTTTTATTTGAAGATATTACCTTTGTAACCATCAGCCTCTATGAGCTCCCGAATATCCCTTTGCAGATTCCCCAAAAACAGTGCTATCAAACTGCTCAATGGAAACAAAGGTGTAACTTTGTGAGATAAATTCACCCAACACAAAGCAGTTTCTCATAATGCTTCTTTCTAGTTTTTATCTGAGGATGTTTCTTTTTTCACCATAGGCCTCAAGGCACTCCCAACTATCCCTTTGCAAATCCAGGAAAGCAGTTTTAGCAAACTGCTCCATGAAAAGAAAGGTGTAACTCAGTGAGATGAACTCACACATCAAAAATAACTTTCTTAGAAAGCTTCTTTCTAGTTTTTATCTGAGTATATTTCCTTAGTCACCAAACGCTCCAATAGAATCCAAAATACATCCCTTCTCAGGTTCCACGAAAACAGTGCTTCCAAACTGATCCATGGAAAGGATCATGTAAATCTGTAACATGAATTAACACCTCACAAAGCGGTTTCTCAGAGAGCTTCTGTCTATTTTTTATATATTTCCTTTATCACCATAAGCTTCAATGTGCTCCTAAAGATCCCAATGCAAATTCCAAGAAAACAGTGTTAGCAAACTGTTCAATGAAAAGAACAGTGTAACTCTGTGAGATGAATTTACAAATCAGAAAGCAGATTCTGAGAAAGCTTCTTTCTAGTTTTTATGTGAGAATATTTCCTTTTTCGCCATAGGTCTCAAAGTGCTCAAAAATATTCCTTTGCAGATTCCAAAAAAAAAAAAAAAACAGTGTTAGCAAACTGCTACATGAAAAGAAAGGTGCAACTCTGTGAAATGAATTCACACATCACAAAGAACTTTCTTAGAAAGCTTCTTTTTATTTTTTATCTGAGGATATTTCCTTTTTCACCATTTGCCTCAATGTGCTCGTGAATATCCCTTTGGAGATTCCAGGAAAATAGTGTTAGCACACTGAGCCATAAAAAGAAAAGTGTAAATCTGTGTGTTGAAATCACAAATCTCAAAGCAGTTTCTCAGAAAGCCTCTTTTTGGTTTTTGTCAGAGGATATTTCCTTTGTCACCATAGGCTTCAGTGTTCTTCCAAATATCCTATTGCAGATTCCACGAAAACAGTGTTATCAAACTGCTCAATGAAAACAACAGTGTAACTCTCTGAGATAAATTCACACATCATGAAGTAGTTTTTCAGAAATCTTCCTTCTAATTTTTAATTGAGGATATTGTCTTTGTCACCATAGGCTTCAATGTGACCCAAAATAACCCTTCTCACATTTCCCAAAAAGAGTGCTATCAAACTGTTACATGAAAAGAATGGTATAACTCTTTGAGATGAATTCACATATCACAAAGATGTTTCTCAGAAATATTCTTTCTATTTTTTATCTGAGTATATTTCCTTTTTCATCATATTAATCAATGCACTCCCCAATATCCCATACCAGATTAATCGAAAAAAGTGTTAGGAAACTTCTCAACTTCAATCTCAAAAAGAACTGTGTAACTCTGTGAGATGAGTTCACAGATCCCAAAGAAGTTTCACAGAAAGCTTCTTTTTGGACTTTTATCTGTGGATATTTCCTTTGTCACCATAGGCTTCAATGCCCTCCCAAATATCTTATTGCAGCTTGCACGAAAACTGTGTTATCAAGCTGCTCAATGAAAAGAACGGTGAAACCCTGTAAGATGAACTCACACATCACAAAGCTGTTTTTCAGAAGGCTTCTTTCTACTTTTTATCTGTAGAAAGTTCATTGTTCACTATACGCATCAATGGGCTCTGGATTATCCCATTGCAGATTCCATGAAAACAGTGGTAGCACACAGCTCCGGGAAAAGATAGGGCAAACTTTGTGAGATGAATTTTTACATCACAAAAAGCTTTCCCACAAAATTTCTTGCTAGTTTTTATCTGAGGAAATTTAATTTGTCAACATCGGTGTCAATGCGATCCAAAATATCCCTTCTCAGATTCCCCCAAACCACTGCTAAGAAACTGTTCCATGAAGTGAATCGTGAAACTCTGTGAGATGAATTAACACATCAGAAAGTGGTTTCTCAGAAAGCTTCTTTCAAGTTTTTATATGAGGATATTTCATTTGTCACCATATTTCTCAAAGAACTCTGAAGTATCCCATTGCAGATTCCAAGAAAACAGTGTTAGCAAACTGTTCAATAAAAAGAAGAGTGTCACAAAGCAGTTTCTCAGGAAGTTTCTTTCTAGTTTATATCTGATTATATTTCCTTTGTCACCATAGGCTTCAATGTGATCCAAAATATCCGTTCTCAGATTCCCCTAAAACAGTGCGGCCAAATTGTTCCATGAAAAGTATTGTATAACTCTGTGAGATGTATTATCACATCACAAAGCAGTTTCTGAGAAAGCTTCTTTCTAGTTTTTATATGAGCATTTTCCTGTCACCATAAGCTTCAATGCGTTCCCAAATATCCCATTGCAGATTCCAGGAAAACTGTGTTAGCAAACTGCTCATTGAAATGAACAGTGAAACTCTGAGATAAATTCACACATCACAAGGACCTTTCTCAGAAAGCTTCTTTCTAGTTCCTCTCTGAGGATATTTCCTTTGTCACCATAGGCTTCAACGTGATCCAAAATATCCCTTCTCAGATTTACCAAAAACAGTGCTACCATACTGATCCATGAAAAGGATCGTGTAATTCCATGAGATGAATTAACACATCACAAAGTGGTTTCTCAGAAAGCTTCCTTCTAGTTTTTTTCTGAGGATATTTCCTTTATCACCATAGGCCTCAGAGCACTCCCAAATATCCCTTGGCAGATTCCACAAAAACAGTGTTAGCACACTGCTCTATGAAAAGTAAGGTGTAACTCTGTGAGTTGAATTCACACAACACAAAGCAGTTTCTCAGAAAGCTTCTTTTTTGATTTTTATCTGAGGATATTTCCTTTGTCACCATGGGCTTCCATGCCCTCCGAAATACCCTATTGCAGATTGCATGAAAAAAGTGTTATCCAACTGCTCAATGAAAAGAGTGGTGAAACTCTATGCGATGAAATCACACATCACAAAGCAGTTTCTCAGAAAGGTTCCTTCTAGTTTTTATCTGAGGATACTTCCTTCTTCACCATAGGCCTCAATGCATTCACAAATATCCCTTTGCGGATTCCAGGAAAACAGTGTTAGCAAACTGCTCCACGAAAAGAAACGTGTAACACTGTGAGATGAATTCACAAATCACAAAGCAGTTTCTCAGAAAGTTTCTTTCTAGTTTTTGTGTGGGGATATTTCCTTTGTCACCATAGGCTTCAATGAGAACCAAATATACCTTCTCAGATTGGCCAAAAACTGTGCTAACAAACTGCATAGTGAAAAGATTCATGTAATTTTGTGACATGAATTCACAAATCACAAAGCAGCTTCTCAGAAAGTTTCCTTCTAGTTTTTGTCTGAGGACATTTCCTTTGTCACCATAAGCTTTAATGTGCTCTGAAATATCCCATAGCAGATTCCAAGAAAACAGTGTTAGCAAACTGCTCAATGAAAGGAACAGTGTAACATAGAGAAGTGAATTCACACATCACAAAGCAGATTCTCAGAAAGCTTCTTTCTGTTTTTTTCCTGAGGATATTTCCTTTGTCACCATCGGCTTCAATGCACTCCCAAATAACCTACTGCAGTTTCTACAAAAACAGTGTCATCAAACTGCTCAATGAAAAGAACGATGTAACTCTGTGAGAAGAAATTACAAATCACAAAGCTGTTACTCAGAAAGGTTCTTTCTAAATTTTATCTGAGGATACTTCTTTCTTCACCGTATGCCTCAATGCGTTCCCAAATATCCCTTTGCAGATTCCAGGGAAACAGTGTTAACAAGCTGCTACACAAAAAGAAAGGGTTAAATTGGTCACATGAATTCATACAACACATGGAACTTTCTCAGAAAGCTTCTTTCTACTTTTTTATCAGAGGATATTTCCTTTGTCACCATAGGCGTCAATGCCAATAAATAATATCCCTTCTCAGATTCCCCAAAAACACTGATACAAAACTGCTCCATGAAATGAACACTGTATCTCTGTGAGATGAATTCACACATCATGAAACAGTTCCTCACAAAGTTTTTTTTCTCGTTTTTAACTGAGAATAACTCGTTTCCCACTATAGGCCTCAAAGCAGTGCCAAATATCCCTTTGCAGATTCCACAAAAATAGTGTTAGCAAGCTGCTCTGTGAAAACAAAGGTGTAACTATGTGAGATAAATTAAGACATCACCAAAGCCTTTCTCATAAAGCTTCTTTCTAGTTTTTATTTGAGGATAATTTCTTGTCACCCTAGGCTTCAATGCTATTTGAAATATCCTTATGCAGATTCCCCGAAAACAGTGCTAAAAAGTTGATCCACGAAAGGACTTTTGTAACTCTGTGAGACGAATTAACACATAACAAAGCAGTTTCTCAGAAAGCTTCTTTCTAGTTTTTATATAAATGTATTTCCTTTGTCACCATCAGCTTCAATGTGCTCCAAAATATCCCATTACAGATTCCTAGATAATAGTGTTAGCAAACTGCTCAATGAAAACAACAGTGTAACTCTGTGAGATGAATACACACATCACAAAGAAGCTTCTCTGAAACCTTCTTTCTGGTTTTAATCTTAGGATATTTCCTTTGACACCATAGGATTCAATGTGATCTAAAATATCCCTTCTCACATTCCCCAAAAACAGGCCTACCAAACTGCTCCATGAAAAGAAAGATGTAACTCTGTGAGATGATTTCAGAAATCACAAACAGGTTCCTCAGAAAGCTTCTTTCTAGTTTTTGTCTCAGGATAGTTCCTTTGTCCACATAGATTTCAATGCGCTCAGAACTATCCCATTGCAGGCTCCAAGAAAAACAGTGTTAGCAAACTGATCAATGAACAGAACTGTGTAATGCTGTAAGATGAATTCACACATCACAAAGTGGTTTCTCAGAAAGCTTCTCTTTGGTTTTTCTATGAGGATATTTCCTTTGTCACCATATTCTTCATTGCACTCCCTAATATCCTATTGCAGACTCCAGGAAAACAGTGTTATCAAAGGACTCAAATAAATACATGGCTTAGCTCTGTGAGATGAATACAAAACAGTTTCTCAGAAAGTTTCTTTCTAGTTTTTATCTGAGGATATATCCATTGTCATCATAGGCTTCAATGTGATCTAAAACATCCCTTCTCAGATTCCGGATAAACAGTGCAATCAAACTGCTCCCTGAAAAGAATCATGTAACACTGTGGGATGAATTCATAAACCACAAAGCAGATTCTCAGAGAGCTTCTTTATAGTTTTTATCTGAGGGTATTAACTTTTTTACTATAGGCCTCAATGGGCTCCCAAATATCCCTTTGTAGACTCCACGAAAACAGAGTTAGCAAACTGTTCCATGAAAAGAAAGGTGTAACTCTGTGAGACGAATTCACACATCACAAAGAACTTTATCAGAAAGTTTCTTTCTAGTTTTTACCTGAGGATATTTTCTTTGTCACCACAGGATTCAATATGATTCAAAATATCCCTTCTAAGATTCCCCAAAAACAGTGCTACGAAACTGATCCATGAAAAGAATCGTGTAAATCTGGGAGATGAATTAACATACCAGAAAGCAGTTCTCAGAAAGCTTCTTTCTAGTTTTTATATAAATGTATTTCCTTTGTCACCATCAGCTTCAATGTGCTCCAAAATATCCCATTACAGATTCCTAGATAATAGTGTTAGCAAACTGCTCAATGAAAACAACAGTGTAACTCTGTGAGATGATACACACATCACAAAGAAGCTTCTCTGAAACCTTCTTTCTGGTTTTAATCTTAGGATATTTCCTTTGACACCATAGGATTCAATGTGATCTAAAATATCCCTTCTCACATTCCCCAAAAACAGGCCTACCAAACTGCTCCATGAAAAGAAAGATGTAACTCTGTGAGATGATTTCAGAAATCACAAACAGGTTCCTCAGAAAGCTTCTTTCTAGTTTTTGTCTCAGGATAGTTCCTTTGTCCACATAGATTTCAATGCGCTCAGAACTATCCATTGCAGGCTCCAAGAAAAACAGTGTTAGCAAACTGATCAATGAACAGAACTGTGTAATGCTGTAAGATGAATTCACACATCACAAAGTGGTTTCTCAGAAAGCTTCTCTTTGGTTTTTCTATGAGGATATTTCCTTTGTCACCATATTCTTCATTGCACTCCCAAATATCCTATTGCAGACTCCAGGAAAACAGTGTTATCAAAAGGCTCAAAGAAATGCGTGGCTTAACTCTGTGAGATGAATACAAAACAGTTTCTCAGAAAGTTTCTTTCTAGTTTTTATCTGAGGATATATCCGTTGTCACCATAGTCTTCAATGTGATCCAAAATATCCCTTCTCAGATTCCAGACAAACAGTGCTTGATATCAGTTTGATAACTGCTCCCTGAAAAGAATCATGTAACAGTGTGGGATTAATTCATAAACCACAAAACAGATTTTCAGAAAGCTTCTTTCTAGTTTTTATCTGAGGATATTACCTTTTTTACTATAGGCCTCAATGGGCTCCCAAATATCCCTTTGTAGACTCCACGAAAACAGAGTTAGCAAACTGTTCCATGAAAAGAAAGGTGTAACTCTGTGAGATGAATTCACACATCACAAAGAACTTTATCAGAAAGTTTCTTTCTAGTTTTTACCCGAGGATATTTTCTTTGTCACCACAGGATTCAATATGATTCAAAATATCCCTTCTAAGATTCCCCAAAAACAGTGCTACGAAACTGATCCATGAAAAGAATCGTGTAAATCTGGGAGATGAATTAACATACCAGAAAGCAGTTTCTCAGAAAGCTTCTCTGTATTTTTTATATGATGATATGTCGTTTGTCACCCTAAGCTTCAATGCACTCTGAAATATCCCATTGCAGTTTCCAAGGAAACAGTGTTAAGAAACTGCTCACTGAAAAGAACAGTGTAACCCTGTGAGATGAATTCACACATCACAAGGCAGTTTCTCACAAAACTTCTTTCCTGTTTTTATCTGAGGGTATTTTTTCTTTTTCAGCACAGGCCTCAAAGCACTCCCAAATATCCCTTTGCAGATTCCACCAAAACGGTGTTAGCAAACTGTTCCTTGAAAAGAAAGGTGTAACTATGTGAGATGAATTCACACATCACCAAGAAGATTCTCAGAAAGCTTCTTACTAATTTTAACTGAGGATATTTCCTTTTTCACCATGGACTTTAAGACAGTCCAAAATATCCCTTCTCAGATTCCCCAAAAATACTGTGACCAAACTGCTGCATGAAAAGTATTGTGTAACTCTGTGATATGGATTCACACATCACAAAGCAGTTTCTCAAAAAGCTTCTTTCTAGCTTCTTTCTGAGGATATTTCCTTTGCCACCTTAAGCTTCAACGTGCTCCAAAATATCCCATTACAGATTCGAAGAAAACAGTGTGAGCAAACTGCTTAATGAAAAGGTCAGTGTAAGTCTGTGAGATGAGTTCACATGTCACAAAGCAGTTTATCGGAAAGCTTCTTTTTGGTTTTTATCTGATTATACATTCTTGGTCACCATTGGCTTCAATGCACTCCCAAATATCTCATTGCAGATTCCACGAATACAGTGTTAGCAAGCTGCTCAATGAAAAGAACAGTGTAACTCTGTGAGATGAATTTACACATTACAAAACACTATCTCAGAAAGCCTCTTCCTAGTTTTTATCTGAGTATGTTTCCTTTGTTACCATAGGCTTCAGTGTGATCCAAAATGTACCTTCTCAGTTTCCCCTAAAACAGTGCTACCAAACTGATCCATTAAAAGAATCATGTAACTCTTTGAGGTGAATTAACACATCACAAAGCGGTGTCTCAGAAAACTTCTTTCTAGTTTTTATATAAAGATGTTTCCTTAGTCACTATAAGTTTCAATGCGCTTCAAAACATTCCAATGCAGATTCCAAGAAAACAGTGTTAGCAGACTGCTAAATGAAAAGAACATTTTAACTCTGAGATGAATTCACATATTACAAAGCAGTTTCTCAGGAAGGTTCTTTCCAGTATTTATCTAAAGATATTTCCTTATTCACCATAGGCCTCAACGCACTCCCAAATATCCCTTTGCAGATTCCATGAAAGCAGTGTTAGCAAATTGCTCCATGAAAAGAAAGGTGCAACACTGTGAGTTGAATTCTCACATCACAAAGCAGCTTCTCAGAAAACTTCTTTATAATTTTTATCAGAGTATATTTCCTTTGTCACCACAGGCTTCAATGTGATCCAAAATATCCCTTCTCAGATTCCCAAAAAACAGTGCAAACAAAATGCTCTTTAAAAAGTATTGTGTAACACTGTGATATGAATTCCCAAATCACAAAGCAGTTTCTCAGAAAGCTTCTTTCCAGCTTTTGTCTGAGGTGTTTCCTTTGTCAAAATAAGCTTCAAAGTGCTCTGATATATCCCTTTGCACATTCCATGAAAACAGTTTGGGCAAATTGTTCCAGGAAAGAAAGGTGTAACACTGTGAGATGAATTCCACATCACAAAGAACTTTCTCAGAAAGCTTCTTTCTTGTTTTTCTCTGAGGATATTTCCTTTGTCACCATAGTCTTCAAAGCAATAAAAAATATCCCTTCTCAAATTCCCCAAAAACAGTGATAACAGACTGATTCATGAAAAGAATCATGCAACGCTGTGAGATGAATTAACACATCTCAAAGTGGTTCATCAGAAACCTTTCTAGTTTTTATCTGAGAATAATTTCTTTGTCACCATAGCTTCATTATGCTCCAAAGTATGCCATTGTAGATTCCAAGAAAACAGTCTTAGCAAACTGCTCCATGAAAAGAACTGTGTAATTCTGTGCCTTGAATTCAAACATCACAAAGCAGATTCTCGAAAGCTTCTATCTAGTTTTGCTATGAGGATATTTAGTTTTTCAGTATAGGCCTCAATGCACTCCCAAATATCCCTTCACAGATTCCACAAAAACAGTGTTAGGAAATTGATCCAAGAAAAGTAAGGTATAACTCTGTGAGATTAATTCACATAACAAAGGACTTTCTCAGAAAGCTTCTTTCTAGTTTTTATCTGACGATAATTCCTTTTTCACCATAGGCCTCAATGCGCTCCCAAATATCCCTTTGCAGATTCCATGAAAACAGTGTTAGCAAACTGCTCCATGAAAAGAAAGGTGTAACTCTTTGAGATGAATTCACACATCACAAGAATCTTTCTCAGAAAGCTTCTTTCTAGCTTTTATCTGAGAATATTCCCTTTGTCAACATAGGCTTCAATGCGATCTGTAATATCCTATTGGACATTCCAAGAAAACAGTGTTATGAAACTGCTCCATGAAAAGAATGGTGTCACTCTGTTAGATGAATTAACACATCACAAAGCCATTTCTCGAAAGCTTCTCTCTAGTTTTTACCTGAGGATTTTTGCTTTTTCATCAGAGGCCTGAACTCGCTCCCAAATATCCCTTTGTAGATTCCATGAAAGCAGTGTTAGCAAACTGCTCCATGAAAAGAAAGGTGTTACTCTGTGAGATGAATTCACACAACACAAAGAACTTTCTCAGAGAGCTTCTTTCTAGTTTTTATCTGAGGATATTCCTCTGTCACCATAGGATTCAATGCAATCCAAAATATCCCATCACAAATTCACAATAAAAAGTGCTACCATGCTGATCCATGAAAAGAATCGTGTAACTCTGTGAGATAAATTAGCACATGACAAAGCGCTTTCTTGGAAAGCCTCTTTCTAATTTTGCCTTAGGATATTTCCTTTGGTGAATAGGCTTCAATGCCCTCTAAAATATCTCATTGCATATTCCAGGAAAACAGTGTTATCAAACTGCTCAATGAAAAGAATGGTGTAACTCTCTGATATGAATTAACACATCACAAAGCAGTTTATCAAAAAACTTCATTCTACTTAATATTGGAGAACAAATTCTTTTTCACCATAGGCCTCAATGTGCTCCAAAATATGTCTTTGCAGATTCCACTAAAACAGGGTTAGCAATCTGCTCCATGAAAAGAAAGCTGTAACTCTGTGAGATGAATTCAGACATCACAAAAAGCTTTCAAAGAAAGCTTCCTTGTACTTTTTATCTGAGGATATTTATTTTGTCTCCATAGGGTTCAATACAGTCCGGTCCAAATTATCCGTTCTCAGATTCCCCAAAAACAGTGCTACCAAACTGCTCCATGAAAAGAATCATGTAACTCTGTGAGATGAATTCAAACAACACAAAGCAGATTCTCAGAAAACTTATTTCTAGTTTTTGTCTGAGGATATTTGCTCTGTCACTATAAGCTTCAATGGGCTCCGAAATATGCCATTGTAGAATCCATGACAACAGTGTTAGCAAACTGCTCAATGAAAGAACAGTGTAACTCTTTGAGATGAATTCACGCATCACAAAGCATTTTCTCAGAAAGCTTCTTTCTAGCTTTTATCTGAGGATATTTAGTTTTTCACTATAGGCCTCAATACACTCCCAAATATCCATTTGCAGATTCCACGAAAACAGTGTTAGCAAACTGCTCCATCAAAAGAAAGGTGTAACTGTGTAAGATGAATTCACACATCAAAAAGGGCTTTCTAAGAAGCTACTTTCTAGTTTTTATATGACGATATTTCCTTTGTCACCATAGGCTTCAATGCACTCAAAATATCCTATTGCAGATTCCATGAAAACAGTGTTATCAAACAGCTCAATGAAAAGGCTAGTGTAACTCTGTGAGATGAATTCACACATCACAAAGCAGTTTCTCAGCAAGCTTCTTTCTAGGTTTTGTCTGAGGATATTTCCTTTTTCACAATAGGCCTCAATTCGCTTGTGAATATACTTGTGCAGATTCCACGAAAATGGTGTGAGCAAATTGCTCCATGAAAAGAAAGGTGAAAATCTGTGAGATGAATTCACACATCACAAAGCAGTTTCTCAGAAAGCTTCTTTTTGGTTTCTGTCCAAGGATATTTCCTTTGTCACCATAGGCTTCAAAGAACTCCCATGTATAATACTGCAGATTCCTCGAAAACAGTGTTAGCAAGCTGCTTCAAGAAAAGAATCATGTAACTCTGTGACATGAATTCACACATCACAAAGCAGTTTCTCAGAAAGCTTCTTCCTATTTTTTATCTGAGGATATTTCCTTTGTCATCATAGGCCTCAATATGTTCCCGAATAAACCTTTGTAGATTTCACAAAGACTGTGATCAAACAGCTCAATGAAAAGAACAGTGTAACTCTGTGAGATGAATTCACAAATAGAAAACAGTTTCTCAGATAGCTTCTATCTAGTTTTTGTCTGAGGATATTTCCTTTGTCACCATAAGTGTCAATGCTCTCCGAAATATTCCCTTGCAGAATCGAAGAAAACAGTATTAGCAAACTGATCAATGAAAAGAACAGTTTAACATTGTGAGATGAGCTCACACTTCACAAAGTCATTTCTCAGAAAGTTTCTTTTTGTTTTTTTCCTGAGGATGGTGCCTTTGTAACCATAGGCTTCAATGTTCCCCCATATATCCTATTGCAGATTCCCCGAAAACAGTGTTATCAAACAGCTCAATGAAAAGAATGGTGTAACTCTGTGAGATAAATTCATACGTCACAAAGCAGTTTCTCAGAGGGTTCTTTCTACTTTTTCTCTGAGCATATTTCCTTTTGCACTATAGGCCTTAATACACCCCCAAATATCCCTTTGCAGATGGCACAAAATCGGTGTTTGCAAACTGCTCAATGAAAAGTATGGTATTACTGTGTGAGATGAATTCACACATCACAATGCAGTTTCTCAGTTTCTCAGAAAACTTCTTTCTATTTTTGATCTGAGGATACTTCCTTCTTCACCATAGGCCTCAATGCACTCCAAAATATCCCTTTGCAGATTCCACAAAAAAACAGTGTTAGCAAATGGCTCCATGTAAAGAAAGGTGTAACTCTGTGAGATGAATTCACACATCACAGAAAAGTATCACAGAAACCTTCTTTCTAGTTTTTATCTTAGGATATTTCCTTTCTCATGTTAAGCTTCAATGCGATCCACAATATCCCATCTCAGATTCCCCAAAAACAGTGCTACCAAACTGATCCATGAAAAGAATCGTGTAACTCTGTGAGATTAATTAGCACATTACAATATGGTTTCTCACAAAGCTTCTTTCTACTTTTTCTATGAGGATATCTCCTATGTCACCATAAGATTCAATATGCTCCAAAAAATCCCATTGCAGTTCCATGAAAAAAGTTTTATCAAACTGCTCAATGAAAAGAACAGTGTAACTCTGTGAGATGAATTCACAAATCACAAAGCAGTTTCTAAGAAAGCTTCTTTCTATATTTTTTCTGAGGATGTTTCATTTTTCTCGTTAGGCCTCAATGTGCTTGTGAATGTCCCATTTCAGATTCCACAAAAAAGTGTTAGCACACTTCTCAATGAAAAGAACAATACAACACTGTGAGTTGAATTCAGCTATCACAAAGAAAGTTTAACAAAAATCTTTTTGGTTTTTATCAGAGGATATTTCCTTTGTCACCATAATCCTCCACGAACTCCCAGATATCCCTTTGCAGATTCCTTGTAACCACTGTTAGCAAATTGCTCCATGAAAAGAAAGGTGTAACTCTGTGAGATGAATTCACACATCAGAAAGTACTTTTCAGAAAGATCCTTTGTGGTTATTATCTGAGGATATTTCCCTTGTCACCATAGGCTTCGATGTTATCCAAAATATCCCTTCTCAAATTCCCCAAAAACAGTGCTACCAAACCGATCCATTGAAAGGATCATGTAACTCTGTGAGATGAATTAACACATCACAAAGCAGTTGCTCAGAAGGCTTGTTTCCAGTTTTTATCCGATTATATTTCCTTTGTCACAATAAGCTTCAATGCACTCCGAAATATCAGATTGCAGATTCCAAGAAAAGAATGATAGCAAACTACTCAATGAAAAGCACAGTGTAACTCTGTAAGTTGAATTCACACATCACAAAGCAGTTTCTCAGAAAGCTTCTTTTTGTTTTTTGTCTGAGGATATTTCCTTTCTCATCATAGGCTTCAATGCACTCCCAAATATCCTTTTACAGATTCTTCAAAAACAGTGTTAATAAACTGCTGCAAGAAAAGAATCATGCAAGTCTGTGAGATGAATTGAAACACCACAAAGCAGTTTCTCATAAAGTTTATTTCTAGTTTTTGTCTGAGGATATTTCCTTTGTCACCATAGGCTTCAATCCAATTCAAAATATCCCTTCTCATATTCCCCAAAAACAGTGCTACCAAAGTGATCCATGAAAAGACTCATGTAATTCTTTGAGTTGAATACCCACATCACAAAACAGTTTTTCAGAAAGCTTCTTTCTAGTTTTTTTATGAGGATAATTTGTTTCCACCATAGGCTTCAATGCATATGAAATATCCCTCTTCGGATTCCCCAAAAAAAGTGCTACTAAACTACTCCGTGAAAAGAATCATGTAACTCTATGAGATCAATTCAAAAACCCCAAAGCAGGTTGTCAAAAACTGCTTTCTATTTTTTGTCTGAGGATATTTTATTTTTCATGACAGGCCTCAATGCAGTCATGAATATCCCTTTGCAGATTCCACGCAAAAAGTGCTAGCAAACTTCTCAATGAAAAGAACGGTGTAACTCTGTGAGGTGAATTCACATATCACAATGCAGTTTTACAGAATTCTTCTTTTTGGTTTTTGTCAGAGGATATTTCCTTCATCACCATAATCCTCCATGCACTCCCAAATATCCCTTTGCAGATTCCACAAAAACAGTGTTAACAAACTACCCTATGAAAAGAAATGTGCAACATTGTGAGATGAATTCACGCATCACAAAAAACTTTCTCAGAAAGATTCTTTCTAGTTTTTATCTGAGGATATTTCCTTTGTCACCACAGGCTTCAATGTGATCCCAAATATCCTTTCTCAGATTCACGAACAAGAGTGCTCCCAAACTGATCCATGAAAAGAATGTGTAACTCTGTGCAATGAATTAACACATGGCAAAGTGATTTCTCAGACAGATTCTTTCCAGTATTTCTGTGAGGATATTTCCTTTGTATATTTCCTATACAGCTTCAATGCATTCTGAAATATCCTATTGGAGATTCCAAGAAAACAGTTTTAGCAAACTGCTCATTGAAAAGAACAGTGTAACTGTGTGAGATGAATTCAAGCATCACAAAGCAGTTTCTCAGAAAGCTTCTGTTAGTTTTTATCTGAGGATACTTGCTTTTCCACCATAGACATCAAATCGCTCCCAAAAATCCCTTTGCAGATTCCATGAAAACATTGTTAGCAAACTGCACCATGAAAAGAAAGGCATAACTCTGTGAGATGAATCGATGCAACACAAAGCAGTTTATTAGAAAGCGTCTTTTTGGTTTTTAACTGAGGATAATTCCTTTGTCAACGTAGGCTTCAACGCGCTCTCAAATATCCTATTGTAGATTCCACAAAAACAATGTTATCAAACTGCTCAATGAAAAGAACAGTGTATCTGTGTAAGATAAATTCACACATCACAAAGCAGTTTCTCAGAAATCTTCTTTCTAGTTTTTATCTGAAGATATTTCCTTTTTCACCATAGTCCTCAATATGCTCCCAAATATCCCCTTGAATATTCCACAAAAACAGTGTTAGCAAACTGCTCCATGAAAAGAAATGTGTAACCTTCTGTGGTGAATTCACACATCACAAAGAAGTTTCTCAGAAACCTTCTTTCTAGTTTTTATCTGAGGATATCTCCTTTGTCACCATAGGCTTCAATGCAATCCAAAATATCCCTTCTCAGATTCCCCAAAAACAATGTTACCAAACTGATCCATGAAAAGAATTGTGTAACTCTGAGATGAATTACCATAACATAAAGCAGTTTCTCAGAAAGTTTCTTTCTAGTTTTTATATGAGGATATTTCCTTGGTCACCATAAGCTTCAATGTGCTGCAAAATATTCCATTGTAGACTCCAGGAAAACAGTGTTAGCAAATGGCTCAATGAAATGAACAATGTAAATCTGTAAGATGAATTTACACATCACAATGCAATTTCTCAGAAAGTTTCCTTCTACTTTTTCTCTGAGGATATTTCCTTTTTCACCATAGGCCGCTATGCACTCCCAGACATCCCTTTGCAGATTCCACGAAAACTGTGTTAGCAATCTACTCCATGAACAGAAAGGTGATACTCTGTGAGATGAATACGCACATCACAAATAATTTTCTGAGAAAGCTTCTTTCTAGTCTTTATCTGAGGATGTTTCCTTTGTCACCCTAGGCTTCAAAGTGATCCAAAATATCCCTTTTCAGATTCCCCAAAAACAGTGCGGCCAAGCTGCTCCATGAAAAGAATGGTGTAACTTTGTTATATGAATTCACACATCACAAAGCTGTTTCTCAGACAGCTTCTTTCTAGTATTTATCTGAGGATATTTCCTTTTTCTCCATATTCTTCAGTGTGCTCCAGAATATCCCATTGCAGATTCCATGAGAAAAGTGATAGCAAACTTCTCAATTAAGAGAATGGTGTAACTCTGTGAGATGAGTAGACACATCACAAAGTAGTTTCACAGAAAGCTTCTTTCTAGTTTTTGTATGAGTATATTTCCGTTTTCAACATATGCCTCAATGCACTCGTGAATATCCCTTTTCAGATTCCATGAAAATAGTATTAGCAACTTGCTCCATGACAAAAAAGTGTAAATCTGTGAGATGAATTCGCACATCAAAAAGCAGTTTCTCAGAAAGATTCTCTTTGTTTTTTCTCTGAGGATATTTCCTCAGTCACCATAGGTTTCAATGTGCTCCCAAATATCCTATTGCAGATTCCACAAAAACAATGTTAGCAAACTTCTCCATGAATAGAAAGTTGTAACTCTGTGAGATGATTTCACACATCACAAAAAACTTTCTCAGAAAGCGTATTTCCAGTTTTTATCTGAGGATATTTCCTTAGTCACCATAGACTTCAATGATATCCAAAATATCCCTTCTCAGATTCCCCAAAAACAGTGCTATCAAACTGATACATGAAAACAATTGTGTAACTCAGTGAGATGAATTCACAAATCACAAAGCAGTTTCTCAGAAATTATCTTTCTAGTTTCTGTCTGATTATATTTCTTTGTTCACATCAAGTTTCAATGCACTCTGGAATATGTCATTGCATATTGCAGGAAAACAGTGTTAACAAACTCCTCATTGAAAGGAAGAGTGTAACTCTGTGAATTGAATTCACACATCACAAGGCATCTTCTCAGAGAGCTTCTTTTTGGATTTTCTATCAGGATATTTGCTTTGTCACATTAGGCTTCAATGCACTCCCAAATATTCTAAGGCAGATTCCACGAAAAAGTGTTGTCACACTGCTCAAAGAAAAGAATTGTGTAACTCTTTGAGATGAATTCACACATCACAAAGCAGTTTCTCAGAAAGTTTCTTATTGGTTTTCCTATGAGGATATTTCCTTTTTCACTGTAGACCTCAATGCGTTACCAAATATCCCTTTGCAGATTCCACAAAAAGTGTGTTAGCAAACTCCTCCATGAAAATAAAGGTGTAACTCTGTTAGATGAACTCACACATCACAAAGAACTTTCTCAGATAGCTTCTTTCTAGTTTTTATCTGAGGATATGTCCTTAGTCACCACAGGCTTCAATGCAATTCAAAATATTCCTTTTTAGATTCCCCAATAACAGTGCTACTAAACTGATCCATGAAAACAATCGTGTAACTCTCTCAGATGAATTAACACAACACGAAGTAATTTCTCAGAAAACTTCTTTCTAGTTTTTATATAAGGATATTTCCATTGTCACCATAAGCTTCAATGTGCTCCAAAATATCCCATTGCAGATTCCAAGAAAACAGTGGTAGCAAACTACTCCATGAAAACAACAGTGAAACTCTGTGCATTGAATTCAAACATCACAGAGATGATTCTCAGAAAGCTTCTTTCTAGTTTTTCTATGAGGATATTTCCTTATTCACTCCAGGCCTCAATGCACCCCCGAATGTTCATTTGCAGATTCTATGAAAACGGTGTTAGCAAACTTCTTCATGAAAAGAAAGCTGTAAAATTGTGAGATGAATTCGCACATCACAAATAACTTTCTCAGAAAGCTTCTTTTTAGTTTTTATCTGAGGATATTTCCCCTGTCACCATAGGCTTCAATGAGATCCAAAATATTGCTCCTCAGATTCCCCCAAAACAGTGATATCAAACTGATCCATGAGAAGAATCGTGTAACACAGTGCAATGAATTCAAAAATAAGAAAGCCATTTCTCACAATGTTTCTTTCTTGTTTTTGTCTGAGGATATTTACTTTTTCACCATAAGCTTCAATGCGCTTCAAATTATTCCTTTGCAGATTCCTAGAAAACACTTTTATCAGACTTATAAGTAAAAAGAACAGTGCAACACTGTGAGATGAATTCACACACCTCAAAGCATTTTCTCAGAAATCTTCTTTCTAGTTTTTATCTGAGGATTTTTTTTTCACTATAGACTTCAATGCGACCCCAAGTATCACTTTGTAGTTTCCATGAAAACAGTGTTAACAAACTGCTCAATGAAAACAATGGTGTAACTCTGTGAGAAGAATTCACACATCACAAAGCAGTATCACAGAAAGTTTCTTTGTAGTTTTTATCTGAGGATATTTCCTTACTTATTATATTCCCCAATGCACTGCCAAATATATTTTTGCAGATTCCACGAAAACAGTGTTATAAAACTGCACAATGAAAAGAACTGCATAACTCTGTGAGTCAAATTCAAACATCACAAAGCAGTTTCTCAGAAGACTTCTTTCTAATTTTTATCTGAGGATTTTTTCTCCTTCACTACAGGCCTAAGTGCACTCCCAAATATCCTGTTGCAGATTAAATGAAAACTGTGAGAGCCAACTGCTGAAAGAAAGGAAAGGTGCAACTCTGTGAGATGAATTCACACATCAGGAAGACATTTCTCAGAAAGCTTCTTTCTGGTTTTATCTGAGGATATTTCCCTTTTCAATATAGGCTTCAATGCACTCCCAAATATCCCTTTGCAGATTCCATGAAAACAGTGTTAGCAAAGTGCTCAATGAAGAGAAAGGTGTGACTCTGTGAAATAAATTCACACATCACAAAGAAGTTCCTCAGAAAGCTTCTTTCTAGTTTCTATCTGAGGATATTTCCTTAGTCACCATAGGCTTCAATGTGATCCAAAATATCCCTTCTCAGATTCACCAAAAAGAGTACTACCAAACTGATCCATGAAAAGAATCGTGTAACTCTGTGATATGAATTAACACACAACAGAGCAGTTTCTCAGAAAGATTCTTTCTAGCTTTTTTATGAGGATATTTCTTGGTAATCATAAGCTTCAAAGCACTCGGAAATATCAAATTGCAGATTCCAAGAAAATGTGTGAGCAACTGGTCTATGAAAAGTACAGTGTAACTCTATGAGTTGAATTTATACATCACAAAGCAGTTTCTTAGAAATCTTCTTTCTAGCTTTTATCAGAAAATATTTCCTTTGTCAGCATAGGTTACAATGCAATCCAAAATATCCCTTCTCAGATTCCCCAAAAACAGTGCTACCAAAGTGATCCAAGAAAAAAATCGTGTAACTCGGTGAGATGAATTAACACATCACAAAGCAGTTTCTCAGAAAGTTTCTTTCTACTTTTTATATGAGGATATTTCCTTTGTCACCATAAGCTTCAATGCACTCTGAAATATCCCTTTGCAGATTCCAAGAAAACACTGTAGCAAACTGATCAATGAGAAAACAGCATAACACTGTGAGATGAATTGACACATCACAAAGCAGTTTCTCAGAAAGCTTCTAGTTTTGTCTGCAGATATTTCCTTTTTTACAAGAGGCTTCAATGCACTCCCAAATATGCCTTTGCAGAATCCAAAAAAACAGGGTTAGCAACTGATAAATGGAAAGAACTGTCTAACTCTGTGACTTGATTCCTCACATCTCAAAGCAGTTTCTCAGAATTCTTTTTTCTAGTTTTTCTATGAGGATATTTCCTTTTTTGCCATAGACCTCAATGTACACTGAAATCCCTTTGCAGATTCCACAAAAACAGTGTTAGCAAACTGCTCCATGAAATCAAAGGTGTATCTCTGTGATATGAATTCACACATCACAAAGAACTTAGAAAGCTCCTTTCTAGTTTAATCTGAAGATATTTCCTTTAACACTATAGGCTTCAATGCAATCCAAAATATTCCTTCCCAGAGTTCCCAAAAATGGCGCTATCAAACTAATCCATGAAAAGAATCCTGTAACTCTGCTAGATGAATTTACAAATCACCAAGCAGTTCCTAAGAAAGTTTCTTTCTAGTTTCTGTCTGAAGGTATTTCCTTTTTCACAATAAGCTTCAATGTGCTCCAAAGTATCCCATTGCACACTCAAAGAAAGCAGTGTTAGAAATCTGCTCAATGAAAAGAACAGTGTAACCCTGTGAGTTGAATTCACACATCAAAAAGTGTTTTCTCAGAAAGATTCTTTTTAGGTTTTTTATGAGGATATTTCCTTTTTCACTATAGGCCTCAATGCACTCTCAAATATCCCTTTGCAGATTCCACAAAAATTGTGTTAGCAAAGTGCTCCATGAAAAGAAAGTTGTAACTCATTGTGAAGAATTCACACATCAAAAAGTCCTTTCTCAGACAGCTTCTTTCTAGTATTTTTCTGAGGACATTTCCTTATACACCATAGGCTTCAATGTGGCCAAAAATGTCCCTTTTCAGATTCCCCAAAAAGAGTGCTAAAAAACTGACCCATGAAAAGAATCATTGTACTCTGTGTGATGAATTCATAAATCACAAAGCAGTTTCTCAGAAAGCTTCTTTCTGTTTATGTCTGAGGATATTTCCTTTGTCACCATAAGCTTTATTGTGCTTCAAAATATCCCATTGTAGATTCCAAGAAAACAGTGTAAGCAAACTGCTCAATGAAAATAACAGTGTAATTCTGTATATTGATTTCAAATATCACAAAGTAGTTTCTCAGAAAGCTTCTTTTTGGTTTTTCTATGAGGATATTTCCATTTTCACTCTTGGCCTCAATGAGCTCCCAATTAGCCCTTTGAGGTTTCCACGAAAACAGTGTTATCAATCCGCTTCATGAAAAGAAATTTTTCATGAAAAGAATTTATCTCATGAGATAAATTCACACATCACAATGAACTTTCTCAGAAAGCCTCTTTCTAGTTTTTAGATGAGGATATTTCCTTAGTCACCATAGACATCAAAGTGATCCAAAGTATTCCTTCTCAGATTCCCCAAAACAGTGCTATCAAACTGATCCATGAAAATAATTTTGTAACACTGTGAGATGAATTAACATATCTGCAAGCAGTTTCTCAGAAAGCATCTTTCTAGTTTTTATATGAGGATATTTCCTTTGTCACCATCAGTTTCAATCCAATCCAAAATATCCCTCCTGAGATTTCCCTAAAACTGTGCTACCAAACTGCTGCATGAAACGAATTGTGTAACTCTGTGAGAAGAATTCACAAATTACAAAGCAGTTTCTCAGAAATCTTCTTTATAG
Source organism: Trachypithecus francoisi (assembly GCF_009764315.1). Taxonomy (NCBI): domain Eukaryota; kingdom Metazoa; phylum Chordata; class Mammalia; order Primates; family Cercopithecidae; genus Trachypithecus; species Trachypithecus francoisi. Next base: position 77,984 of record NW_022680775.1, read on the forward strand.
TTTTTGTCTGAGGATATTTCCTTTGTCACCATAAGCTTCAATGTGCTCTGAAATATCCCATTGCAGATTACAAGAAAACAGTGCTAGCAAACTGTCCAATGAGAAGAACAGTGTAACTCTCTGACATGATATTACACATACAAAGAAGACTCAGAAAGCTTATTTCTAGGTTTGTCTGAGGATATTTCTTTTTTTACAATAAGCGTCAGTGTTCTCTGTAATATGCCAGTTCAGATTCCAAGAACAGAGTGTTAGCAAACTGCTCAATGAAAAGAACAGTGTAACTCTGTGACTTGAATTCACACAACACAAAGCCGATTCTGAGAAAGCTTCTTTTTGGTTTTTCTATGAGGATATTTCCTTTGTCAGCATAGGCTACAATGCAATCTGAAATATCCTGATGGAGATTCCATGAAAACAGTGTTATCAACCTGCACAATGAAAAGAAGGGTGCAACTCTGTGAGATGAATTCACACATCACAAGGCAGTTTCTCCGAAAGCATCTTTATCATTTTTCTCTGAGTATATTTCCTTTTTCACTATAGATTCTGAAGCGCTCCCAAATATCCCTTTGCAGATTCCATGAAAACTCTGTTAGCAAACTGCACCATGAAAAGAAAGATTTAACTCTGTGAGATAATCTCACACATCACAAAGAATTGTCTCAGAAAGATTCTTTCTAGTTTTTTTCTGAGGATATTTTCTTAGTCACCATAGGCTTCAATGCAATCATAAGTATCCCTTCTCAGATTCCCTAAAAACAGTGCTACCAAACTGATCCATGAAAAGAATCATGAAAATCCGAGATGAATTCACAAATCACAAAGCCTCAATGTGCTCCCAAATATCCCTTTGCACATTCCTTGAAAGCTCTGTTAGCAAACTGCCCAATGAAAAGAAAGGTGTAACTCTGTGAGATACTTTCACACATCACAAAGAACTGTCTCAGAAAGTTTCTTTCTAGTTTTTACCTGAGGATATTTTCTTTTTCACCATGGACTTCCATGTGATCCTAAATATACTTTCTCAGATTCCACAAAAACAGTGCTAACACACTTATCCATGAAAAGTCTCATGTAACGCTGTGAGATGAATTAACACATCTCAAAGCGGTTCCTCAGAAAGCTTCCTTCTCGTTTATATATGAGTATTTTTCACTTGTCATCACAGGCTTCAATGCGACCCATAATATCCCTTGTCAGATTCCCCCAAAACAGTGCTGTCAAACTGCTCCATGAAAAGAATTGTGTAAATCTGAGATGAATTCACACATCACAAAGCAGTTTCTCAGAAACCTTCTTTCTAGTTTTTGTCTGAGGATATTTCTTTTGTCACCATAAGCTTCAATGTGCTCTGAAATATCCCATTGCAGATTCCAAGAAAACAGTATTAGAAAACTGCTCAGTGAAAAGAACAGTGTAACTCTGTGAGATGAATTGACACAACAGAAAGCAGTTTCTCAGAAAGTTTCTTTTTGGTTTTCTTCTGAGGATATTTCCTTTGTCACCATAGGCTTCAATGCACCACCAAACATCCTATTGCAAATTCCATGATAAAAATGTTATCAAACGGCTCAATGAAAAGAATGGCATAGCTCTATGAGATGAATTCATACATCACAAAGCAGTTTCTCAGAAATCTTTTTTCTAATTTTTATGTGAGGATGTTGCCTTTTTCACTATAGTCCACAATGCACTCCCAGATATCCCTACGCAGATTCCACAAAGACAGTGTTAGCAAACAGATCTCTGAAAAAAAAGGTGTAATAATGTGAGATGAATTCCCACATTACAGGGAAGTCTCTCAGAAAGCTCCTTGATAGTTATTTCTTCAGGATATTTCCTTTTTCACTCTAGGCTATGATGCAATTAAAAATATCCCTTCCCAGATTCCCCAAAAACAGTGCTGTCAAACTGATCCATGAAAAGTATAATCTAACCAGGTGAGCTGAACTAACTCATCACAAAGTGGTTTCCCAGAAAGCTTCCTTCTAGTTTTTTTGTGAGGATACTTCCTTTGTCACCATAAGCTTCCATGAGCTCCGAAATATCCCATTGCAGATTCCATGAAAATAGTGTTAGCAAACTGCTACATTAAAACAAAGGTGTAACTCAGTGAGATGAATAAGCACATCACAAAACAGTCTCTCAGAAACCTGGATACTTCCTTTGTCACCATAGGCTTCAATGCGATACAAAATATCCCTTCTCAGATTCCCCAAAAACAGTGCTAACAAACTGCTCCATGAAAAGGATCGTGTAACTCTGTGAGGCAAATTCAGAAACCACAAAGCAGTTTCTCCAAAAGCTGTTTTCTAGTTTTTGTCTGAGGATATTTCCCTTCTCACCATAAGCTTCAATGCATTCCAAAATATCCCATTGTAGATTCCAAGAAAAGAGTGTTAGCAAACTTCTTAATGAAAACAACAGTGTAACTCTGTTTGATGAATCCACACATCACAAAGAATCTTCCCAGAAAGTTTCTTTCTAGTTTTTATCTGAAGATATTTCCTTTCTCACCATAGGCCTCAATGTGCTACGAAATATACCTTTGGAGATTCCACAAAAACAGTGTTAGCTAACTTCTCTATGAAAAGAAAGGTGTAATTATCTGAGATGAATTCACACATCACAGAGAACTTTCTCCCAAAGATTCTTTCTAGTTTTTTCTGAGGATATTCCTTTGTCCCCATAGGCTTCCATGTGATCCAAAATAATCTTCTCAGTTTCTCCAGAAACAGTGCTATGAAACTGATCCCTGAAAGGAATCGTGTAACTCTGTGAGATGGATTCACAAATCACAAAGAAGTTTCTGAGAAAGTTTCTTTCTTTTTTTGTCTGAGAATATTTCCATTGTCACCATAAGCTTCCATGTGCTCTGAATATCCCATTGCAGATTCCATGAAAATAGTGTTAGCAAACTGCTACATTAAAACAAGGTGTAACTCAGTGAGATGAATAAGCACATCACAAAACAGTCTCTCAGAAACCTGGATACTTCCTTTGTCACCATAGGCTTCAATGCGATACAAAATATCCTTCTCAGATTCCCCAAAAACAGTGCTAACAAACTGCTCCATGAAAAGGATCGTGTAACTCTGTGAGGCAAATTCAGAAACCACAAAGCAGTTTCTCAAAAGCTGTTTTCTAGTTTTTGTCTGAGGATATTTCCCTTCTCACCATAAGCTTCAATGCATTCCAAATATCCCATTGTAGATTCCAAGAAAAGAGTGTTAGCAAACTTCTTAATGAAAACAACAGTGTAACTCTGTTTGATGAATCCACACATCACAAAGAATCTTCCCAGAAAGTTCTTTCTAGTTTTTATCTGAAGATATTTCCTTTCTCACCATAGGCCTCAATGTGCTACGAAATATACCTTTGGAGATTCCACAAAAACAGTGTTAGCTAACTTCTCTATGAAAAGAAAGGTGTAATTATCTGAGATGAATTCACACATCACAGAGAACTTTCTCCCAAAGATTCTTTCTAGTTTTTTTCTGAGGATATTTCCTTTGTCCCCATAGGCTTCCATGTGATCCAAAATAATCTTCTCAGTTTCTCCAGAAACAGTGCTATGAAACTGATCCCTGAAAGGAATCGTGTAACTCTGTGAGATGGATTCACAAATCACAAAGAAGTTTCTGAGAAAGTTTCTTTCTTTTTTTGTCTGAGAATATTTCCATTGTCACCATAAGCTTCCATGTGCTCTGAAATATCCCATTGCATATTAAAATTAAACAGTGTTAGGATTCTTCTCAATGGAAAGAACAGTGTAACACTGTGAGTTGAATTCACAGATTGCAAAGCAGTTTCTCAGAAAGCTTCTTTCTAGTTTTTATCTGAGAATATTTCTTTCTCACCATAGGCTTCAATGTGATCCAAAATATCCCTTCTCAGATTACCCCAAAACAGCTCTCAAAATATTCCTTGGAAAGAATTGTATAACTCTGTGTGATGAATTCACAAATTAAAAAACAGTTTCTCAGAATGTTTCTTCCTAATTTTTGTCTGAGGATATTTACTTTTTCACAAAAAGCTTCAATGCTCTCTGAAGTATCCCATCGTATATTCCAAGAAAACTGTGTTAGCAAACTGCTCAATGAAAAGAACAGGGTAACTCTGTGAGTTGAATTCACATATCACAAAGCAGTTTCTCAGAAAGCTTCTTTTTGTTTTTTCTATGGGGATATTTCCTTTATCACCATAGGTTTCAATGCTCTCTAAAATATCCTCTTGCAGACTCCAGGAAAACAGTGTTCTCAAGTAGCTCAAATAAAAGAATGGTTTAGCACTGTGAAATGAATTCACCCATCACAAAGCAGTTTCTCAGAAAGGATTCTTCTAGTAGTCATCAGAAGATATTTCATTTTCACCATACACCTCAACATTCTCCCAAATAACCCTTTGCAGATTCCACAAAAACTGTGTTAGCAAACTGCTAAATGAAAAGAAAGGGGTAACTCTGTGATATGAATTCAAACATCACAAAGAAATTTCTCAGAAAATTCTTTCTAGTTTTTATCTGAGGATATTTCCTTTGTCAACATAGGCTTCAAGGCATTCCAAAATACCTCTCCTCAGATTCCCCAAAAACAGTGCTATTGAAGTGATTCATTGAAAACATCATGTAACTTCATGACCTGAATTCACAAGTGCAAAGGAGTTTCTCAGAAAGTTTCTTTCTAGTTTTTGTCTGGGGATATTTAATTTTTTTTTTTTTTTTTTTTTTGCTTTCACATTCCGTTTTATTTTATTTTTTTTTTTTTTACTTTAAGTTCTAGGGTACATGTGCATGACGTTTATATCATGTAAAACTCCCCGTGCAATCCCTCCCTCCTCCCCCCCCCCCCATGATAGCCCCAGTGTGTGATGTTCCCCTTCCGGTCCAAGTGATCTCATTGTTCAGTTCCCACCTATGAGTGAGAACATGCGGTGTTTGGTTTCTCTTCTTGTGATAGTTTGCTAAGAATGATGGTTTCCAGCTGCATCCATGTCCCTACAAAGGACGCAAACTCATCCTTTTTTATGGGCTGCATAGTATTCCATGGTGTATATGTGCCACATTTTCTTAATCCAGTCTGTCACAGATGGACATTTGGGTTGATTCCAAGTCTTTGCTATTGTGAATAGTGCCGCAATAAACATACGTGTGCATGTGTCTTTGTAGTAGAGTAATTTATAATCCTTTGGGTATATACCCAGTAGTGGGATGGACTGGGTCATATGGTACATCTAGTTCTAGATCCTTGAGGAATCGCCATATTGTTTTCCATAATGGTTGAACTAGTTTACAATCCCACCAACAGTGTAAAAGTGTTCCTATTTCTCCACATCCTCTCCAACACCTGTTGTTTCCTGACTTCTTATGATTGCCATTCTAACTGGTGTGAGATGGTATCTCATTGTGCTTTTGACTTGCATTTCTCTGATGGCCAGTGATGATGAGCATTTTTTCATGTGTCTGTTGGCTGTATGGATGTCTTCTTTTGAGAAATGTCTGTTCATATCCTTTCCCCACTTTTTGATGGGTTGTTTGTTTTTTTCTTGTATATTTGTTTGAGTTCTTGTAGATTCTGGATATTAGCCCTTTGTCAGATGAGTAGGTTGCAAATTTTTCTCCCATTCTGTAGGTTGCCTGTTCACTCTGATGGTAGTTTCTTTAGCTGTGCAAAAGCTCTTTAGTTTAATTAGATCCCATGTGTCAATTTTTGCTTTGCTGCCGTTGCTTTTGGTGTTTTAGACATGAAGTCCTTGCCCATGCCTATGTCCTGAATGGTACTACCTAGATTTTCTTCTAGGTTTTTATGGTATTAGGTCTAACATTAAGTCTCTAATCCATCTTGAATTAATCTTCGTATAGGGGTAAGGAAAGGATCCAGTTTCAGCTTTCTACTTATGCTAGCCAATTTTCCCAGCACCATTTATTAAATAGGGAATCCTTTCCCCATTTCTTGTTTCTCTCATTTGTCAAAGATCAGATGGCTGTAGATGTGTGGTATTATTTCTGAGGACTCTGTTCTGTTCCATTGGTCTATATCTCTGTTGTGGTACCAGTACCATGCTGTTTTGGTTACTGTAGCCTTGTAGTATAGTTTGAAGTCAGGTAGCGTGACGCCTCCAGCTTTGTCCTTTTGACTTAGGATTGTCTTGGCAATGCGGGCTCTTTTTTGGTTCCATATGAACTTTAAAGCCGTTTTTTCCAATTCTGTGAAGAAAGTCATTGGTAGCTTGATGGGGATGGCATTGAATCTATAAATCACCTTGGGCAGTATGGCCATTTTCACGATATTGATTCTTCTATCCATGAGCATGGTATGTTCTTCCATTTGTTTGTGTCCTCTTTGATTTCACTGAGCAGTGGTTGTAGTTCTCCTTGAAGAGGTCCTTTACATCCCTGTAAGCTGGATTCCTAGGTATTTGATTCTCTTTGAAGCATTGTGAATGGAAGTTGATTCCTGATTTGGCTCTCTGCTTGTCTGTTACTGGTGTATAAAATGCTTGTGATTTTTGCACATTATTTTGTATCCTGAGACTTTGCTGAAGTTGCTTATCAGCTTAAGCAGATTTTGGGCTGAGACAATGGGGTTTTCTAAATATACAATCATGTCATCTGCAACAGGGACAATTTGACTTCTTCTTTTCCTAACTGGATACCCTTGATTTCTTTCTCTTGCCTGATTGCCCTAGCCAGAACTTCCAACACTATGTTGAATAGGAGTGGTGAGAGAGGCATCCCTGTCTTGTGCCAGTTTTCAAAGGGAATTTTTCCAGTTTTTGCCCATTCAGTATGATATTAGCTGTGGGTTTGTCATAAATAGCTCTTATTATTTTGAGGTACGTTCCATCAATACCAAATTTATTGAGCGTTTTTAGCATAAAGGGCTGTTGAATTTTGTCAAAAGCCTTTTCTGCATCTATTGAGATAATCATGTGGTTCTTGTCTTTGGTTCTGTTTATATGCTGGATTACGTTTATTGATTTGCGAATGTTGAACCAGCCTTGCATCCCAGGATGAAGCCCACTTGATCATGGTGGATAAGCTTTTTGATGTGCTGCTGATTCGGGTTTGCCAGTATTTTATTGAGGATTTTTGCATCGATGTTCATCAGGGATATTGGTCTAAAATTCTCTTTTTTTGTTGTGTCTCTGCCAGGCTTTGGTATCAGGATGATGTTGGCCTCATAAAAAGAGTTAGGGAGATTCCCTCTTTTTCTATTGATTGAAATAGTTTCAGAAGGAATGGTACCAGCTCCTCCTTGTACCTCTGGTAGAATTCAGCTGTGAATCCATCTGGTCCTGGACTTTTTTTTGGTGGGTAGGCTATTAATTGTTGCCTCAATTTCAGAGCCTGCTATTGGTCTATTCAGGGATTCAACTTCTTCCTGGTTTAGTCTTGGGAGAGTGTAGTGTCCAGGAACTTATCCATTTCTTCTATTTTTCTAGTTGATTTGCGTAGAGGCATTTATAGTATTCTCTGATGGTAGTTTGTATTTCTGTGGGTCGGTGGTGATATCCCCTTTATCATTTTTTATTGCGTCTATTTGATTCCTCTCTCTTTCTTCTTTATTAGTCTAGCTAGCGGTCTGTCAATTTTGTTGATCTTTTCAAAAACCAACTCCTGGATTCATTGATTTTTTGGAGGGTTTTTGTGTCTCTATCTCCTTCAGTTCTGCTCTGATCTTAGTTATTTCTTGCCTTCTGCTAGCTTTTGAATGTGTTTGCTCTTGCCTCTCTAGTTCTTTTAATTGTGATGTTAGAGTGTCAATTTTAGATCTCTCCTGCTTTCTCTTGTGGGCATTTAGTGCTATAAATTTCCCTCTACACACTGCTTTAAATGTGTCCCCAGAGATTCTGGTATGTTGTATCTTTGTTCTCATTGGTTTCAAAGAACATCTTTATTTCTGCTTTCATTTCGTTATGTACCCAGTAGTCATTCAGGAGCAGGTTGTTCAGTTTCCATGTATTGAGCGGTTTGGATTGAGTTTCTTAGTCCTGAGTTCTAGTTTGATTGCACTGTGGTCTGAGAGAAAGTTTGTTATAATTTCTGTTCTTGTACATTTGCTGAGGAGTGCTTTACTTCCAATTATGTGGTCAATTTTGAATAAGTGCGATGTGGTGCTGAGAAGAATGTAAATTCTGTTGATTTGGGGTGAGAGTTCTATAGATGTCTATTAGGTCCGCTTGTGCAGAGATGAGTTCAATTCCTGGATATCCTTGTTAACTTTCTGTCTGGTTGATCTGTCTAATGTTGACAGTGGAGTTGAAGTCTCCCATTATTATTGTATGGGAGTCTAAGTCTCTTTGTAGGTCTCTAAGGACTTGCTTTATGAATCTGGGTGCTCCTGTATTGGGTGCATATATATTTAGGAGAGTTAGCTCTTCCTGTTGAATTGATCCCTTTACCATGATGTAATGGCCTTCTTTGTCTCTTTTGATCTTTGATGGTTTAAAGTCTGTTTTATCAGAGACTAGGATTGCAACCCCTGCTTTTTTTGTTCTCCATTTGCTTGGTAGATCTTCCTCCATCCCTTTATTTTGAGCCTATGTATGTCTCTGCATGTGAGATGGGTCTCCTGAATACAGCAGACTGATGGGTCTTGACTCTTTATCCAGTTTGCCACTCTGTGTCTTTTAATTGGAGCATTTAGTCCATTGACATTTAAGGTTAATATTGTTATGTGTGAACTTGATCCTGTCATTATGATATTAACTGGTATTTTGCTCGTTAGTTGATGCAGTTTCTTCCTAGCCTCGATGGTCTTTACATTTTGGCATGTTTTTGCAATGGCTGGTACCGCTTGTTCCTTTCCATGTTTAGGGCTTCCTTCAGGGTCTCTTGTAAGGCAGGCCTGGTGGTGACAAAATCTCTAAGCATTTGCTTATCTGTAAAGGATTTTATTTCTCCTTCACTGATGAAGCTTAGTTTGGCTGGATATGAAATTCTGGTTGAAAATTCTTTTCTTTAAGAACGTTGAATATTGGCCCCACTCTCTTCTGGCTTGTAGAGTTTCTGCCGAGAGGTCTGCTGTTATTCTGATGGGCTTCCCTTTGTGGGTAACCCGACCTTTCTCTCTGGCTGCCCTTAAGATTTTTTCCTTCATTTCAACTTTGGTGAATCTGGCAATTATGTGTCTTGGAGTTGCTCTTCTGGAGGAGTAGCTTTGTGGCGTTCTCTGTATTTCCTGAATTTGAATGTTGGCCTGCCCTACTAGGTTGGGGAAGTTCTCCTGGATGATATCCTGAAGAGTGTTTTCCACTTGGTTCCATTTTCCCCCTCACTTTCAGGCACCCCAATCAGACGTAGATTTGGTCTTTTTACATAATCCCATACTTCTTGCAGGCTTTGTTCATTTCTTTTCTTCTTTTTTCTTTTGGTTTCTCTTCTCGCTTCATTTCATTCATTTGATCCTCAATCGCTGATACTCTTTCTTCCAGTTGATCGAGTCGGTTACTGAAGCTTGTGCATTTGTCACGTATTTCTCGTGTCATGGTTTTCATCTCTGTCATTTCATTTATGATCTTCTCTGCATTAATTAATCTAGCTGTCAATTCTTCCACTTTTTTTCAAGATTTTTAGTTTCTTTGCGCTGGGTACGTAATCCTCCTTTAGCTCTGAGAGGTTTGATGGACTGAAGCCTTCTTCTCTCATCTCGTCAAAGTCATTCTCTGACCAGCTTTGATCCGTTGCTGGCGATGGGCTGCGCTCCTTTGCAGGGGAGATGCGCTCTTATTTTTTGAATTTCAGCTTTTCTGCCCTGCTTCTTCCCATCTTTGTGGTTTTATCTGTCTGGACTTTGATGATGGTGACGTACGGATGGGGTTTTGGTATAGGTGTCCTTCCTGTTTGATAGTTTTCCGTCTGACAGTCAGAAGGACTGTCTGTTGGTCTGTTGGAGATTGCTTGAGGTCCACTCCAGACCCTGTTTGCCTGGGTATCAGCAGCAGAGGTTGCCGATGATAGAATATTGCTGAACAGCGAGTGTACCTGTCTGATTCTTTCTTTGGAAGTTTCCTCTCAGGGGTGACGCCACCCTGTGAGGTGTGGGGTGTCAGACTGCCCCTAGTGGGGGATGTCTCCCAGCTAGGCTACTCAGGGGTCAGGGACCCACCTGAGCAGGCAGTCTGTCCGTTCTCGGATCTCAACCTCCGCGTTAGGAGATCCACGCTCTCCCCAAAGCTGTCAGACAGAGTCGTTCGCGTCTGCACCGCCCCCGCTCTTTCCCCTAATGGACTGCAGCTGTGCACTATCCGCAGAGGTAGAGTCTACAGAGACAGGCAGGCTTCCTTGAGCTGCTGTGAGCTCCACCCAGTTGGAGCTTCCCAGCGGTTTTGTTTACCTACTTAAGCCTCAGCAATGGCGGGCGCCCCTCCCCCAGCCTCGCTGCTGCCTTGCGGATAGATCGCTGCAGATGGCTGTGTTAGCAGTGAGGGAGGCTCCGTGGGCGTGGGACCCTCCCGGCCAGGTGTGGGATATATTCTCCTGGTGTGCCTGTTTCCTTAAAGCGCAGTATTGGGGTGGGAGTTACCCGATTTTCCAGGTGTTGTGTGTCTCAGTTCCCTGGCTAGAAAAAGGGATTCCTTTCCCCCTTGCGCTTTCAGGTGAGGCGATGCCTCGCCCTGCTTCAGCTCACGCTGCTCAGGCTGCAGCAGCTGACCAGCACCGATTGTCCGGCACTCCCTAGCGAGATGACCCCAGTACCTCAGTTGAAAACGCAGAAATCACCGGTCTTCTGTGTCGCTCGCGCTGGGAGTTGGAGACTGGAGCTGCTCCTATTTGGCCATCTTGCTCCGCCGGATATTTAATTTTTAAGAATAGGCTTCAATGTGCTTCAAAATATGCCATTACAGATTCTAGGAAAATAGTGTTAGCAAACTTCTCAATGAAAAGAACAGTGAAACTCTGTCAGTTGAATTCACACATCATGAAGCAGTTTCTCAGAAAGCTTCCTTTTCATTTTTCTATGAGGATATTTACTTTTTCACTATAGGCCTCAATGTCCTCACAAATATCCCTGTGCAGATCCTATGAAAACTGTGTTAGCAAACTGCTCCATGAAAACAAAGGTGTTTCTCTGTGAGATGAATTCACACATCACAAAGAACTTTCTCAGAAAGCTTCTTTCTAGTTTTTATCTGAGGATATTTTCTTTCTCACCACAGGCTTCAGTGTGATCCAAAATACCCCCTCTTTGATACCCCTAAAAAAGTGCTACCATACTACTCCATGAAAAGAATCGTGTAACTCTGTGAGATGAATTCACAAATCACAAAGCATTTTCTCAGAATACTTCTTTCTAATTTTTGTCTGAGGATATTTCCTTTGTCACCAAAAGCTTCACTGTGCTCTGAAATATCCCATTGCTGATTAAAAGAAAACAGTGTTAGCAAACTGCCCACTGAAAAGAACATTGTAACTCTGTGCAATGAATTGACACAACAGTTTCTCAGAGGCCTTCTTTTTGGTTTTCATCTGAGGATATTTCGTTTGTCACCATAGGCTTCAATGTGCCCCCAAATGTCCTATTGCAGATTCCACAAAAAAGTGTTATCCAAACCCTCAATGAAAACAATGGTGTAGCCCTGTGAGATGAATTCACACATCACAAAGCAGTTTCTCAGAAAGTTCCTTTCTAGTTTTTATCTGAGGATATTTTCCTTTTCACTATAAGTCTCAATGCATTAAAAAATCCCTTTGCAGTTTCCATGAAAGCAGTATTAGCAAACTGCTCCATGAAAAGAAAGGTGTAACTCTGTGAGATGAATTCACATTTCACAAAGCATTTTTTCAGAAAGGTTCTTTCTCGTTTTTGTTGTAGAATGTTTCCTTTTTCATCATAACCTTCATTGTGATCCAAAATATCCTTCTCAGATTCCACGAAAACAGTGCTAAAAGACTGACCCATGAAAAGAATCTTATAACACTGTGAGCCGGATTAACACATCTCACAGTGTTTTATCAGAAAGTTTCTTCTAGTGTTTATATAGCAAACTGCTCAATGAAAACAACAGTGTAACCCTGTGAGGAGAATTGACACAACACAAAGCCGTTTCTCAGAAACTTTCTTTTTGGTTTTTATCTGAGGATATTTCCTTTGTCTCCATAGGCATCAATATGCTCCAAAATATCCTATTACAGATTCCACCAAAAAAGTGTTATAAAACTGCTCAATGAAAAGGACGGCGTAGCTGTGTCAGATGAATTCACAAATCACAATTCTGTTTCTCAGAAAGCTTCTCTCTAGTTTTTATTCACATATCACAAAGAACTTTCTCAGAAAGCTTCTTTCTAGTTTTTTCTGAGGATATTTCCTTTGTCATCATAACCTTCATTGTGATCCAAAATATCCCTTCTCAAATGCCCCAAAAACAGTGCTACCAAACTGACTCATGAAAAGAATCGTGTAGCACTGTGAGATGAATTAACACATCACAAAGCGGCTTCTCAGAAAGCTTCCTTCTAGTTTTAATATGAGGATATTTCCTTTTTCACCATAAGCTTCAATGTGCTCCAAAATATCCCATTGCAGAATACAAGAAAACAATGTTAGCAAACTGCTCAATGTAAAGAAAAGTGTAACTCTGTGTGATGAATGCAAGCATCACAAAGCAGTTTCTCAGAATTCTTCTTTCTACTTTTAATCTGAGGTATTTATCTTTTAATCATTGGCCTGAAAGCAGTTCCTAATATCTCTTTTGCAGATTCCACGAAAACAGTGTTTGGAAACTCCTCCATGAAAAGGAAGGTGTAACTCTGTGAGGTGAATTCACACATCACAAATAAATTTCTCAAAAACCTTCTTTCTATTTTTTATCTGAGAATATTTCTTTTGTCACCATAGGTTGAAATGCCATTCAAAATATCCCTTCTCAGATTCACCAAAAATAGTGGTACCAAACTGCTCCATGAAAAGAATTGTGTAACTGTGTGAGATGAATTAAAACATCACAAAGTAATTTGTCAGAAAGCTTCTTTCTAGTTTTTATCTGAGGATATTTCCATTGTCATCATAAGCTTCAATGTGCTCCGACATATCAGATTGCGGATTCCAAGAAAAGAGTGTAAGCAAATTGCTCAATGCAAAGAAGAACTTTGGGACATGAATTCACACATCACAAAGAACTTTCTCAGAAAACTTCTTTCTAGTTTTTATGTGAGATCATTCCTTTTTCCACTATAGGCATTAAAGCACTCCAGAATATCCCACTGCAGATTCCATGAAAACAGTGTTAGCAAGCTGCTCCAGTAAAAGAAAGGTGTAACTGTGTGGAACGAATTCACACATCACAAAGAACTTCCTCAAAATGTTTCTTTCTAGATTTTAACTAAGGATATGTCTTTTGTCACCATAGGCTTCAATTTGATCCAATGTATCCCTTCTCAGATTCCCCAAAAACAGTGCCACCAAACTGCTCTGTGAACAGAACCATGTAACTCTGTGAGATGAATTCACATTTCACAAAGCATTTTTTCAGAAAGGTTCTTTCTCGTTTTTGTTGTAGAATGTTTCCTTTTTCATCATTAGCCAGAAGGTGCTTGTGAACATCGCTTTGCAGCTACCAGGAATTTAGTGTTAGCAAACTGCCCCATGAAAAGAAACGTATAAATTGGTGAGATGAATTGACACATCATAAAGCAGTTTCTGAGATAGATTCTTTTTGATTTTTGTCAGAAGATATTTCCTTTCTCACCATAGGCTTCAATGCACTCCGAAATATCCTATTGCAGAATCGATGAAAACAGTGTTATCAAACTGCTCAATGAAAACAACAGTGTAACTCTGTGAGATGAATTCATGCATCTTAAAGTAGTTTCTCAGACAGCTTACTTCTAGTTTTTATCTGAGTATACTTCAGCAAAGGCTTCAATGCACCCCAAAATATCACTGCTCAGATTCCCCAAAAACAGGGCTGCCAAATGGTTCCTTGAAAAGAATGGTGTAACAGTGTGAGATGAGTTCACATATCACAAAGCTGTTTCACAGAAAAACTCTTTCTAGATTTTATCTGAGGATATTTCCTTTGTCACCATATTCCTCAAAGCGCTCCCGAATATCTCACTGCAGATGAAAGGAAAAAAGCGTTAGGAAATTTCTCAATGAAGAGAATGGTGTAACTCTGTGAGATGAATTCACACATCACAAAGCAGTTTCACAGAAAGTTTCTTTGTAGTTTTTATCTGAGGATATTTCCTTTTCCAATATAGGGCTCAATGTGCTCTGAAATATTCCATTGCAGATTCCAAGAATACAGTGTTAGTAAACTGCTCAATGAAATAAACAGTGTAACTCTGTGAGAGGAATTTTCACATCACAAAGCAATTTCTCAGAAAGCTTTTTTCTAGCTCTCATCTCAGGATATTTCCTTTTTCACCATACGCTTCAATGTGATCCAAATATTCATTCTCAGATTCCCCAAAAACCGTGTTACCAAGCTGTTTTATGAAGCGAAAGTTGTAACACTGTAAGATGAATTCACATATCACAAAAATGTCAGAAAGTATCTGTCTAGTTTTTACCTGAGGATATTTCCATTGTGATCATAGGCTTCAATGCGATCCAAAATATCCCTTCCGAGATTCACAAAAAACAGTGCTGCCAAACTGTTCCATGAATAGAGTCATGTAGATCTGTGAGATGAATTCAGAAATCTCAAAGTGGTTTCTCAGAAATCTTCTTGCTAGCTTTTGTCTGAGGATATTTCCTTTGTCAACTCAGGCTTCAATGCGCTCCAAAATATTCCATTGCAGATTCCAAGAAAACATTGTAAGCAAATTACTCAATGAAAAGAACAGTGTAACTCTGTGAGATGAATTCACACATCACATACAGTTTCTCAGAATGCATCTCTCTGGTTTTTATGTGAGGATATTTCCTTTTTCACCTTAGACCTCAATATGTTATCCCTTTGCACATTCCACGAAAACAGTGTTAGCAAACTGCTCCAAGAAAAGAATCCTGTAACTCTGTGAGATGAATACACACATCACAAAGCCGTTTCTCAGAAAGCTTCTTTCTAGTTTTTATGTGAAGATATTTCCCTTGTCACCATCGGCTTCAATGGCATCCAAAATATCGCTTCTCAGATTCCCCAAAAACAGTGCTAACAAAATGCTCCATGTAAAGAATGATGTAACTCTGTGGGATGAATTCAGTCCTCACAAAGCTGCTTCTCTGAAAGTTTCTTCCTAGTTTTTATTTGAAGATATTAACTTTGTTATCATATTCCTCAATATGCTCCAGAATATCCCACTGCAGATTCCACGAAAAAAGTATTAGCAGACTTTTCAATGAAAAGACTGATGTAACTGTGAGATGAATTCACATTTCACAAAGCATTTTTTCAGAAAGGTTCTTTCTCGTTTTTGTTGTAGAATGTTTCCTTTTTCATCATTAGCCAGAAGGTGCTTGTGAACATCGCTTTGCAGCTACCAGGAATTTAGTGTTAGCAAACTGCTCCAAGAAAAGAATCCTGTAACTCTGTGAGATGAATTCACATTTCACAAAGCATTTTTTCAGAAAGGTTCTTTCTCGTTTTTGTTGTAGAATGTTTCCTTTTTCATCATTAGCCAGAAGGTGCTTGTGAACATCGCTTTGCAGCTACCAGGAATTTAGTGTTAGCAAACTGCTCCAAGAAAAGAATCCTGTAACTCTGTGAGATAAATTGACCCATCACAAAGCAGTTTCTCTGAAAGCTTCTCTCCAGTTGTTACCTGAAGAAATTTCTTTCTTCACATCAGGTCCCTACGTGCTCCACAATATCCCTCTGGAGATTCCACAAAAACAGTGATAACAAACTGCTCCATGAAAAGAATGATGTAACTCTGTGAGATAAATTGACCCATCACAAAGCAGTTTCTCAGGAAGCTTCTGTGTAGTTTTTATCAGAGGATATTTCCTTTTCCACCATAGGCTTCAATGCGCTCCAAAATTTCCCCTCTGTGACACCACAAAAGCAGTGATGCCAACGTGTTCCCTACAGAAACATTTAGTTTTAGGAGACGAATGCACATAACACAAAGGAGGTTCTCCAAAATTTTCTCTCCACGTTTTACCTTAAGAAATTTCTTTTTTCACCTTAGGCATCTATGTGCTCCCAAATATCCCCCTGTAGATTCCACAAAAACAGTACTACCAAACTGTGCAATGAAAAGAATGGTTTAACTCTGTGAGATGAATTCACCTATCACAAAGCAGTTTCTCAGAAAGCTTCTTTTTGGTTTTTATCTAGGGATATTTCAATTTTCACCATATTCTTCAATGCAATCCCAAACATCCCTTCTAAGACACAACAGAAAGAGTGATGCCAAAGTCCTCCCTCAACAGAAACGATTAGCTCTATGAGATGAATACACACATCACAAAGGAGTTTCTCTGAAAGCTTCTCTCCAGTTTTTACCTGAAGATATTTATTTTTTGCCATGGAGTCTATGCACTCCCAAATATCCTTTTGCAAATAACACAAGAACAGTGTTACCAAACTGCTCAATGAAAAGAAAGGTGCAAGTCTGTGGGATGAATTCACCCATCACAAAGCAGTTTCTAGGAAAGGGTCTTTCTAGTTCAAATCTGGCGATATTTCCTTTTTCACCATAGATTTCAATGTGCTCCTAAATATCTCTTCTCAGATACCACAAAAACAGTGATGCCAAACTGATCAATCAACGAAAAGGTTAAACCCTGTGAGATGAATAGACCCATCAAAAAAACGTTTCTCTCAAAGCTTCTCTTCAGTTTATATCTCAAGTTATTTCATTTTTCACCATAGGCCTCTAGGAGCTCCCGGATATACCTTTGTAGATTCCATAAAAACAGTGCTACCAAACTGCTCAAAGAAAACAAAGGTGTAACTCTGTGTGATGAATTCACTATCACAAAGAAATTTCTCCGAAAGCTTCTTTCTAGTTTTTATCTGAGGATATTTCCTTTTTCACCTTAGGCCTCAATGTGCTCCCGAATATTCCTTTGCAGGTTCCAGAAAAACGGTGTTAGCAACCTGCTCCATTAAAACAAAGTGTAACTCTGTGAGATGAGTTAACACATCAGAAATAACTTTCTCAGAAAACTTCTTTCTAGTTTTTCTCTGAGGCTATTTCCTTTGTCACCATAGGCTTCCAAGCGATCCAAAATATTCCTTCTCAGATTCCCCCAAAACACTGCTGCCAAACTGGTCGATGAAAAGAATCGTGTAACACTGTGAGATGAATTAATACATGACAATGCAGTTTCACAGAAAGCTTCTTTCAAGTGTTTATATGAGGATATTTCGTTTGTCAGCATAAGCTTCAATGCACTCCAAAATATCCCATTGCAGATTCTAAGCAAACATTGTTAGCAAACAGCTCAATAAAAAAAACAGTATAAATCTGTTAGATGAATTCACACATCACAAAGCAGTTTCTCAGAAAACTTCTTTTTGGTTTTTTTCTGAGGACATTTCCTATGTCACCATAATCGTCAATGCATTCCAAATATCCTATTGCCGTTTCCACGAAACCAGTGATAGCAAACTGTACAATGAATAGAATGGTGTAACTCTGTGATATGAATTCACACATCACAAAGCAGTTTCTCAGAAAGATTCTTTCTAGTTTTAATCTGAGGATATAACTTTTTTCACCATAGGCCTCAAAGCGCAGCCAAATATCTCTTTTCAGATTTCATGAAAACAGTGTTAGCATACTGCTCCATGAAAAGAAAGCTGTAACTCTGTGAGATGAATTCAATAACAAAAAATTTCTCAGAAATCTTCTTTCAAGTTTCTATCTGAGGATAATTCCTTTGTCACCATAGGCTTCAATGCGATCCAAAATATCTCTTCTCAGATTCCCCAAATACAGTGCTACCAAACTGATTTTGAAAAGAATCATGTCACTCTGTGAAATCAACTAACACATCATGAAGTGCTTTCTCAGAAATCTTCTTTCTAATTTTTTTATGAGGATTTTTCTTTTGTCACCATCAGCTTCCATGCGCTCTGAAATATCCCACTGCAGATACCAAGAAAACAGTGTTATCAAACTGCTCAATGAAAAGAACAGTGTAATTCTGTGAGATGAATACACACATCACAAAGCAGTTTCTCAGAAATTTTCTTTCTAGTTTTAATCTGAGGATATTTCCTTTTTCACTATAGGCCTCAATGTGCTTCCAAATATCCCTTAGCAGATTCCAGGGAAACAGTGTTTGCAGACTGCTGCATGAAAATAAACGTATAACCCTGTGGGATGAATTAACACATCAGAAAGTACTTTCTCAGAAAGCTTCTTTCTAGTTTTTGTCTGAGGATAATTGCTTTGTCACCATAGGCTTCAATGTGATACAAAATATCCCTTCTCATATTCCCCAAAAACACTACTACCAAAATGGTGAATGAAAAGGATTGTGTAACACTTTAAGATGAATTAACACATCACAAAGCAGTGTCTCAGAAAACTTCTTTCTCATTTTTATATGAGGATATTTCCTTTGTCACCATAAGTTTCAATGTGCTCCGAAGAATCCCATTGCAGATTCCAAGAAAAGAGTGTTTGAAAACTGCTCAAAGAAAAGAACAGTGTATCTCTGTGAGATGAATTCAAACATCACAAAGCAGTTTCTCTGAAAGCTTCTTTCTAGTTTTTGGCTGAGGATATTTCCTTTCTCATTTTAGACCTCAATGCCTTCCCAAATATCCCTTTGCAGATCCCAGGTAAACAGTGTTAGCAAACTGCTTTATGAAAAGGAAGGTGTAACTCTTTGAGTTGAATTAACACATCACAAGGAACTTTCTGAGAAACCTACTTTCTAATTTTTATCTGGGGATATTTCCTTTGTCACCATAGGCTTCAATGCGATCCAAAATATCCCTTCTCAGATTCCCCAAAAACACTGCTAGCAAACTGATCAAAGAAAAGGAATATCACAAATCGGTTTCTCAGAAAGCTTCTTTCTAGTTTTTGTATGAGGATATTTCCTTTGTCACCAAAAACTTCAATGTGCTATGAAATATTCCATAGAAGTTTCCAAGAAAACAGTGTTAGCACACTGCTCAATGAAAGGAACAGTGCAACTCTGTAAGATGGGCTCACTCATCACAAAGCAGTTTCTCAGAAAACTTCTTTTTGGTTTTTATCTGAGGATATTTCCTTTGTCATCATAGGCTTCAATGTGCTCCCAAATATCCTATTGCAGATTCCATGAAAACAGTGTGAGCAAACTTCTCAATAAAAAAATGGTGTAACTCTGTGAGATAAATTCACATATCACAAAGAAGTATCTAATAAACAATCTTTCTACTTTTAATCTGAGAATATTTTCTTTTTCACTATTGTCCTCAATGCTCTCCCAAATATCCCTTTGGAGATTCCATGAAAACAGTGTTAGCAAACTGCTCCATGAAAAGAAATGTGAAACTATGTGAGATGAATTCACCTATCACAAAGAACTTTCTCAGAAAGCTTCTTTCTAGTTATTATCTGAGAGTGTTTCCTTAGTGAACTTACGGTTCATTGCGGTCCAGAATATCCCTTCTCAGATACACGAAAAACAGTGCTACCAAACTGGTCCATGAAAATAATTGTGTAACTCTGTGAGATGAATTAACACAACAGAAAGAGGTTTCTCAGAAATTTTCTATCTAGTTTTTCTATGAGGATACATAGTTTGTCACCATAAGCTTCAATGTTTTCCGAAATATCAGATTGCAGATTCCAAAACAACAGTGTCAGCAAACTGCTGAATGCAAAGAACAGTGTAACTCTGTGAGCTGAATTCACACATCACAAAGCATTTTCTCAGAAATCTTCTTTCTAGTTTTTATCTGAGGATATTTCCTTTTTCACCATAGGCCTCAATGCACTCCCAAATATCCCTTTACAAAGTCCATGAAAACAGTATTAGCAAACTCCGCTATTTAAAGAGTCATGTAATTCTGTGAGATAAATTCATGCATTACAAATAAGTTTCTCAGAAAGCTTCTATCTAGTTTCTCTCTGAGGATATTTCCTTTGTTACCCTAGGCTTCAATATGATCCAAAGTATCCCTTCTCAGATTCCCCAATAACAGTGCTACCAAACTGCTCCATGAATTGAAAGGTGTAATTCTATGAGATGAATTCACACATCACAAAGCTGTTTTTCAGAAAGCTTCTTTGTAGTTTTTATCTGAGGATATTTCATTTTTCACCATTTGCCTCAGGCCACTAGCGAGTATCCCATCGCAGATTCCGTGAAATAAGTGTTAGAATGAAAAGAATGGTGCAATTCTATGAGATTAATGGACCCATCACAAAGAGGTTTCTCCAAAAGTTTATTTCTAGAGTTTATCAAGGATATTTCGTTCGCTATCATACGCTTCAATGTGATCAAAAACATCCCTTCTCAGATTCCCTAAAAGCAGTGCTACCAACTGCTCCATGAAAAGAATCATGTAACTCTGTTATATGAATTCACATATCATAAAGCTGTTTTTCAGAAAGATTCCTTCTAGTTTTTGACAGGATATTTCCTTTTTCACTGTTTGCCTCAAGTCGCTAGTGAATATCCTATTGCAGATTCCATGAAAACAGTGTTAGCAAACGGCTCCATGAAATGAAAGGTATAAATCTGTGACACGAATTCCCCCATCACAAGATGGTTTCTCAGAAAGGTTCTTTTTGGTTTTTGTCTGAGGATATTTATTTCTCACCATAAGCTTCAATGCGCTCCAAAATATCCCATTGCAGATTCCAAGAAAACAGTGTGAGCATACTGCTCAATGAAATGAACAGTGTAACTCTGTGAGATGAATTCGCACATCACAAAGCAGTTTCTCAGAAATTTTCTTTCTAGTTTTCACCTGAGGATACTTATTTTGTCACCATAGTCTTCAATGCCATCCAAAATATTCCTTCTCAGATTCCCCAAAAGCAGTACTACCAAACTACTCCATGAAGAGAATTGGGTATCTCTGTGAGATAAAATCATAAATCACAAAGCAGTTTCTCAGAAAGC
Organism: Trachypithecus francoisi; assembly: GCF_009764315.1. NCBI lineage: Eukaryota > Metazoa > Chordata > Mammalia > Primates > Cercopithecidae > Trachypithecus > Trachypithecus francoisi. The sequence goes on from NW_022680775.1 coordinate 98,956, forward strand.
TTTTTTCTAATTTTTATATGAGGATATTTTCTTTGTCACCATAAGCATCAATGCACTCCAAAATATCGCTTTGCAGATTTCTGGAAAACATTGTTAGCAAACTTCTGAATGAAAACAACAGTGTAACTCTGTAAGATGAATTCACACACCAAAAAGTAGTTTCTCACAAAGTTTCCTTTTGGTTTTTATCTGAGTATATTTCCTTTGTCAACGTAGGTTTCAATGTGCTACCAAATATCCTATTGAAAATTCCATGAAAACATTGTTAGCAAACTGCTCAATGAACAGAACAGTGTCACTCTGTGAGATTAATTCAAACATCAGAAATCAGTTTGTCAGAAAGATTCCTTTTGGTTTTTATCTGAGTATATTTCCTTTTTCACCATAGACTTCAATGTGCTCCCAAATATCCTATTGCAGATTCCACAAAAACAGTGTTAGCAAACTGTGCCATGAAAAGAAAGGTGTTACTCAGCGAGATGAAATCACACGTCACAAAGAACTTTTTCAGAATTCTTCTTTCTAGTTTTTATCCAAGGATATTTCCTTTGTCACCATAGGCTTCAATGTACTCCCAAATATCCTACTGCAGATTCCACGAGAACTGCGCTATCAAACTGCTCAAAGGAAAGAACAGTGTAAGTCTGTGAGATGAATTCACACATCACAAAGCAGTTTCGCAGAAAGCTTTTTTCTAGTTTTTATCTGAGGATATTTCCTTTTTCACTGTAGGCCTCAATGCACTCCCAAGTATCCCTTTAGAGATTCCATGAAAACAGTGATAGCAAACTGCTTCATGAAAAGAAAGGTTTAGCTCTCTGAGATGAAATCACACATGACAAAGAACTTTCTTGGAAAGTTTCTTTCTAGTTTTTTTCTGTAGATATTATCTGTGTCACCATAGGCTCCAATGTCATCCAAAATATCCCTTCTCAGATTTCTCAAAAACAATGCTACCAAACTGATCCATGAAAAGACTCATGTAACTCTGTGAGATGAATTAACACACCAGGAAGAGGTTTCTCAGAAACCTTCTTTCTAGTTTTGGCCTGAGGATATTTCCTTTGTCACCATGAGCTTCAGTGCACACTGAAATATCCCATTGCAGATTCCAAGAAAACAGTGTTAGCAAACTGCTCAATGAAAAGAACAGTGTAACTCTGTGAGATTAATTCACACATCACAAAGCAGTTTCTCAGAAAGCTTCTTTTTGTTTTTTACCTGAGGATATTTCCTTTGTCGTCATAGGCTTCAATGTGCTCCCAAATATAATATTGCAGATTCCACAAAAACAGTGTTATCAAACTGCTCAATGAAAATAACAGTGTAACTCTGTAAGATGAATTCACACATCACAATGAGGTTTTTCAGAAAGCTTCTTTCCAGTTTTTATCTGAGGATATTTTCTATTTCACCATAGGCCTCAATGTGCTCCCAAATATCCCTTTGCAGATTCCACAAAAACAGTGTTATCAAACTTCTCCATGTAAAGAAAGGTGTAGCTCTATGAGATGAATTCACACATCACAAACAACTTTCTCAGAAACCCTCTTTGTAGTTTTTAATCTGAGGATATTTCCTTTGTCACCATAGGCTTCAAAGCAATCCAAAATATCTCCTCTCAGATTCTTCAAAAACAGTGTTAACACACTTCTTCATGAAAAGTATTGTGTAACTCTGTGAACTGAATTCACAAATTACAAAGCAGTTTCTCAGAAAGCTTCTTTCTAGTTTTTATATGAGGATATTTCCTTTGTCCCTGTAAGCTTCAATGCATTCTGAAATACCCCAATGCAGACTCCAAGAAAATAGTGTTAGCAAACTTGTCGATGAAAAGAGCACTGTTACTCTGTGAGTTGAATTCACCAATCACAAGGCAGTTTCTCAGAAATCTTTTTGGTTTTTATCTGAGGATATTTCCTTTGTCACCATAGGCTTCAATGCTCCACAAAATATCCTGTTTCAGATTTCACAAAAACAGTGTCAGCAAACTGCTCCATGAATAGAAGAGTGTTACATGGTGAGATGAATGCACACATCACATAGAAGTTTCTCAGAAAGCTTCTTCTAGTTTTTATCTGAGGATATTTCCTTTGTCATCATGGGCTTCAATGCAATACAAAATATCCCTTCTCGATTCCCCCAAAATAGTGCTACCAAACTGTGCCATGGAAAGAAAAGTTTAACTCTGTGAGTTGAATTCACACAGCACAAAGTAGTTTCACAGAAAGCTTGTTTTTGTTTTTTGTCTGAGGATATTTCATTTGTCACCTTAAGCTTCAATGCATTCCGAAATATCCCATTACAGAATCTAAGAAAACTGTTAGTAAACTGCTCAATGAAAAGAACATTGTAACTCTGTGAGATCAATTCACACATCCAAACCAATCTCTCAGAAAGCTTCTTTTTGGTTTATTATCTGAGGATATTTCCTTTGTCACCATAGGATTTGATGTGCTACCAAATAACCTGTTGCAGATTCCACGAAAACAGGGTTACCAAACTCAATGTAAAGAACTGTGTAAGTCTGTTAGATGAATTCACACATCACAAAGAACTTTCTCAGAAAGCTTCTTTATAGTTTTTATCTGACAATATTTACTTTGTCATCACAGGCTTCAATGCAATCTGAAATATCCCTTCTCAGATTCCCCAAAAACACTGTAACCAAATGGATAAATGAAAAGAATCATGCAGGTTCCAAGAAAACAGTGTTAGCAAACTGCTCAATGAAAAGAACAGTGTAACACTGTGAGATGAATTCACAAATCACAAAGCAGTTTCTCAGAAAGCTTCTTTCTAGTTTTTGTCTCAGAATATTTCCTTTTTCACCATTAGCTTCAATGTGCTCCGAAATAACCCATTCCAGGTTCCAACAATATAGTGTGAGTAAACTGCTCAGTGAAAAGAACAGTGTAACACTGTGAGATGAATTCACACATCACAAAGCAGCTTATCACAAAGTTTCTTTTTCGTTTTTATCTCAGGATATTCCCTTTGTCACCGTAGGCTCCAATGCGATCCAAAATATCCCTTCTCAGATTCCCCAAAAACATTGCTACCACACTGTTACATGAAAAGAATCATTTAATTCTGCGAGATGAGTTAACACATGACAAAGCTGTTTCTCAAAATGCTTCTTTCTATTTTATATATGAGGATATTTCCTTTGTCATCATAAGCTACAATGTTCTCCGAAATATCCCATTGCATATTCCAAGAAAGCAGTGTTAGCAAATTGCTGAATGAAAAGAACACTGTAATTGTGTGAGATGAATTCACACATCACAAACCGTTTCACAGAAAGCTTCTTTTTGGTTTTTATCTGAGGATACTTTCTCTGTCACCATAGGCTTCAATGTGCTCCCAAATATGCTGTTGCAGATTCCATGAAAACAGTGATATCAAACTGCTCAATGAAAAGAATGGTGTAACCCTGTGAGATGAATTCACACATCACAAAGAACTTTCTCAGAAAGATTCCTTCTACTTTTTATCTGAGGATATTTACTTTGTCACCATATTCTTCAAAGTGATAAAAAATATCCGTTCTCAGATATCCCAAAAATAGTGCTGCCAAACTTCTCCATGAAAAGAATCTTGTAACTCTGTGAGATGAATTAACACATCCCAAAGCAGTTTCTCAGAAAGATTTTTCTAGTTTGTATTTGAGGATATTTACTTTTTCACCCTATACCTCAATGTGCTCCCGAATATACCATTACAGATTCCAAGAGAAAAGTGTTAGCAAACTTCTCAATGAAAAGATTGGTGTAACTCTGTGAGGTTAATACACACATCACAAATAAGTTTCTCAGAAAGCTTCTTTCTAGTTTTTATGTGAGGATATTTCCTTTGTAACTAAAGGCTTCAATGCAATCTAAAATGTCAATTCTCAGATTCTTCAAAACCAGTGCTACTAAACTACTCCATGAAATAATCATGTAACTCTGTGAGATGAATTCAAAAATCACAAAGCAGTTTTTCAGAAAGCTTCTTTCTAGTTTTCATATGAAGATATTTCCTTTTTCACTGTGGACCTCAATGCGTTCGCAGATATCACTTTGCAGATTACACGAAAGTAAAGTTAGCAAACTGCTCCCGGAAAAGAAAAATGTAAATCTGTAAGACGAATTCACACATCACAAGCAGTTTTTCAGAAACCGTTTTTTTTTTTTTTGGTTTTGGCCTGAGGATATTTCCTTGTCACCATAGGTTTCAATGCACTCCCAATATCCTATTGCAGATTTCACGAAAACAGTGTGAGCAAACTGCTCCAAGAAAAGAATGCTGTAACTCTGTGAGATGAATACACACGTCACAAAGCAGTTTCTCAGAAAGCTTCTTTCTAGTTTTTATGTGAGTGTGTTTCCTTTATCACCATCAGCTTCAATGGCATACAAAGTATCCCTTCTCAGATTCCCCAAAAGCAGCGTTAACAAAGTGTTCCACATGAAGAATGGTGTATCTCTGTGGGATAAATTCAATCCTCACAAAGGTGTTTCTCTGAAAGCTTCTTTCTAGTTTTTATCTGAAGATATTACCTTTTTCACAGCATTCCTCGATATGCTCCAGAATATTCCGTTTCAGATTCCATGAAAAAAGCGTTAGCAGACTTTTCAATGAAAAGAACGGTGTAACTATGTGAGATGAATTTACGCATCACAAAGCAGTTTGTCAGAAAGTTTCTTTTTGTTTTTTAGTCTGAGGATCTTTCCTTTGTCACCATAGGCTTCAATGTGATCCAAAATACCCCTTCTCAAATTCTCCAAAAACAGTTCTACCAAACTGATCCTAGAAAACGATCATGCAGCTCTGTGAGGTGAAGTAGCACATCACAAAGAAGTTTATCAGTAATCTTCTTTCTAGTTTTTGTCTGAGGATATTATTTCCTTTTTCACCATAGACCTCAATGTGCTCCTAAATATCCCTTCTCAGACACCACAAAAAGAGTGATGCCAAAGTGCTCCCTCAACAGAAACGTAGATCTCTATGAGTCGAATGCACACATCACAAAGGAGTTTCTCTGAAAGCTTCCTTCTAGTTGTTACCTGAAGAAATTTCTTTCTTCACCTCAGTCCCCTATGCGCTCCAAATATCCCACTGCAGATTCCACAAAAACAGTGCTAACAAACTGCTTCATGTAAAGAATGATGTACCTCTGTGAGATAAATTGACTCATCACAAAGCAGTTTCTCAGGAAGCATCTGTGTAGTTTTTATCTGAGGATATTTCCTTTTCCACCATAGGCTTCAATGCACTCCAAAATTTCCCTTCTCTGACACCACAAAGACAGTGATGCCTAAGTGCTCTCTGAACAGAAACATTTAGTTCTATGTGACAAATGCACATGTCACAAAGGAGTTTGTCTGAAATTTTCTTTTCAGTTTTTACTTGAATAATTTTCTTTTTTCACCTTAGACCTCTATGTGCTCCCAAATATCCCACTGCAGATTCCACAAAAACAGTGCTACCAAACTGTGCAATGGAAAGAATGGTTTAACTCTGTGAGATGAATTAACCCATCACAAAGCAGTTCTCAGAAAGCTTCTTTTTGGCTTTTATCTAGGGATATTTCCATTTTCACCATAGTCTTCAATGCGCTCCCAATTATCCTATTGCAGATTCCAAGAAAACATTGTTAACAAACTGCTGAATGAAAAGAATGGTGTAACTCTGTGAGTTGAATTCACACATCACAAAGAACTTTCTTAGAAAGATTCATTCTACTTTTTATCTGAGAATAATTACTTTGTCACCATACTCTTCAATGTGATCAAAAATATCCCTTCTCAGATATCCCAAAAATAGTGCTGCCAAACTGCTCCATGAAAAGAATCGTGTAACTCTATTAGATGAATTAACTCATCAGAATCATTTCCTCAGAAAGATTCTTTCTAGTTTTTATATGATGGTATTTCATCTGTCACCTTAAGCTTCAATGTGCTCAGAAATATTTCTTTACAGATTCCATGAAAACATTGTTAGCACTCTGAAATATCACAGTGCAGATTCAAAGAAAACAGTGTTAGCAAAGTGCTCAGAGAAATGACCAGTGTAACTCTGAGATGATTTCACACATCACAAAGCAATTTCTCAGAAAGCTTCTTTTTGGTTTTTATCTGAGGGTATTTTCTTTTTCACTCCAGTCCTCAATGTGCTCCCAAATATCCCTTTGCCGATTCCACAACAACAGTGTTTGCAAACTGCTCAATGAAAAGTATTGTGTATCTCTGTGAGATGAATTCACACATCACAAAGCAGTTTCTCAGAAGGCTTCTTTCTAGTTTTTATCTGTGGGTACTTCCTTTTTCAAGATAGGCCTTAATTCGCTCCCAAACACCCCTTTGCATAATCCAGGAAAACAGTTTTAGAAAACTCCTCGATGAACAGAATGGTGTATCTCTGTGAGATGATTTCACACATCACAAAGCGGTTTCTTAGCTTCTTTATGGTTTTTATCAGAGGATGTTTATTTTTTCACCATAGGCCTCAATGTGCTCTGAAATATCCCTTCGCAGATTCCATGAAAACAGTGTTAGCAAACTGCTGCATGATAAGAAAAGTGTATCTCTGACAGATGAATTCACACATCACAAAGAACTTTCTCAGAAAGATTCTTTCTAGTTTTTATCTAAGGATGTTTCCTTTTTCACCACTGGCTTCAATGCTATCTAAAATATCCTTCCTCAGCTTCCCCAAAAACAGTGCTACCTAACTGATCCATGAAGAGTATCATGTAACTCTGTGAGATGAATTAACACATCAAAAAGATTTCTCAGAGAGCCTGTTTCTAGTTTTTAATCAGAGGATATTTCCCCTGTTGCCATAACTTTCAATGTGATCCAAAATATTCTTTCTCGTATTCCCCAAAAGTAGTGCTACCAAACAGCTCCATGGAAAGCATCCTGTAACTCTAAGAGATGAAGTCACAAATTACAAAGCAGTTTCTCAGAAAGCTTCTTTCTGGTTTTTGTCTGAGGATATATCCTTGTCACCATAGGCTTCAATGTGCTCCCAAAAATCCTATTGCAGATTTCACGAAAACAGTGTTTTCAAACTGCTAAATGAAAACAGCAGTGTATCTCTGTGAGATGAGTTCACCCATCCCAAAGTAGTTTCTCAGAGCTTCTTTCCAGGTTTTATCTGAGGATATTTCCTTTTAAACCATAGGCCTCAATGCGTTCTCATACACCACTTTGCAGATTCCACGAAAACAGGGTTTGTAAACTGCTGCATGAAAATATGGGTGTAACTCTGTGAGATGAATTCACACATCACAAACTTGTTTCTCAGAAAGCTTCTTTCTAGTTTTTATCTGAGAATATTTCCTTATTCACCATATTCCTCAATGTGCTCCAGAATATCACATCTCAGATTTCACGAAAAAAGTGTTAGCAAACTTCTCAATGAAAGAGCAGTGTAACTCTGTGAGATGAATTCACACATCACAAAGAAGTTTCTCAGAAAGTTTCTTTCTAGATTTTATCTGAGGATAGTTCCTTTGTCACCACACGCTTCAATGCTATGCAAAATATCCATTCTCAGATTCCCCAAGAACAGTGCTACCAAACTGCTGCATGAAAAGAATCATGTAACTCTGTGAGATGAATTCACAAATCACAAAGCAACATCTCAGAAAGTTTCTTTCTAGTTTTTTTCTGAGGATATTTCCTTTTTCATCATTTGCCTCAATGCGCTCGTGAACAGCTCTCTGCAGATTCCACGAAAGTAGTGTTAGGAAACTGCTTCAAGAAAAGAAATGTGTAAATCTGGGAGATGAGTTCTCACATCACAAAACAGTTTCTCAGAAAGCTTCTTTTCGTTTACAGGCTGAGGATAATTAATTTGTCACCATCAGCTTCAATGTACTCCCAAATATCCTATTGCAAATTCCACGAGAATAGTGTTATCAAACTGCTCAATGAAAACAACAGTGTAACTCTGTGAGATGAATTCACAGAAACTTTCTCTCTCAGAAAGCTTCGTTCTAGTTTATATCTGAGGATATTTCCTTTGTCACCATAGGCTTCAATGCCATCTAAAATATCCCTTCTCAGATTCCTCAAAAACAGTGATAGCAAACTTCTCCATGAAAAGAAAGGTGTAACTCTGTGAGATGAACTCACACATCACAAAGCAGTTTCTCAGGAACCTTCTTTCTAGTTTTTGCCTGAGGAAATTTCCTTTGTCAACATAAGCTTCATTGTGCTCCAAACTATCCCATTGCACATTACAAGAAAACAGTGTTAGTAAACTACTCAGTGAAAAGAACAGTGTAACTCTGTGAGATGAATCCTCACATCACAAAGCCGTCTCTCACAAAGCTTCTTTTTGATTTTTATCTGAGCATATTTCCTTTTTCACTGTAGGCTTCAATGGATTCCCAAATATCCTGTTGCAGAATCCACAAAGACAGTGTCATCAAAGTGCTCAGTGAAAAGAATTTTGTAACTCTTTGAGATGAATTAACAAATCACAAAGCAGTTTCTCAGAAACCTTGTTTCCTGTTTTTATCTGAAGATATTTAGTTTTTCACTGTAAGCCTCAATGCGCTCCCAAATATCCCTTTGCAGATTCCACAAAAGCAGTGTCAGCAAACGGTTCCATGGAAAGAGTGGTGTAACTCTGTGAGATGAATTCACTCATCACAAATAACTTTCTCAGAACGCTTCTTTCTAGTTTTTATCTGAGGGTATTTCCTTTGACAACGTACCTTCAATGTGATCTGAAATATCCCTTCTCAGATTCCCAAAAAACGGTTTGACCAAACTGCTCCATGAAATGTATCGTGTAACTCTGTGAGATGAATTCACACATTCCAAAGCAGTTTCTCAGAAAGCTTCTTTTTGTTTATTGTCTGAGGGTATTTCCTTTGTCACCATTGGCTTCAATGCGATCCAAAATATCCCTTCTCAGAATCCCCAAAAACAGTGCTATTAAACTGCTACATGAAAAATTCGTGTAACTCTGTGACATGAATTAACATGCTAGAATGCATTTTTTCAGAAAGCTTCTTTCTAGTTCTTATATGAAGATATTTCCTTTGTCACCTAAAACTTCAATGTGCTCTGAAATGTCCCCTTTCCGATTTCACAAAAATAGTGTTAGCAATCTGCTCAATGAAATGAACAGTCTAACTAAGTGAGATGAATTCACACATCCACAAAGCAGTTTCTCAGGAAACTTCGTTCTAATTTTTATGTGAGAATATTTGATTTTTCACCAAAGGTCACAAAGCCCTCCCAATATCCCTTTGTAGATTTCATTAAAACAGTGTTAGCAAACTGCCCCATGAAAAGAAATGTGTAACTCTGTGAGGTGAATTCACACATCATGAAAAAGTTTCTCAGAAACTTCTTTGTAGTTTTTATCTGAGGATAATTCCCTTGTCACCACAGGCTTCAATGCCATTTAAAATATCCCATCTCAGATTCCCCAAAAACAGTGATCCCAAACTTCTCCATGAAAAGAAAAGTGCAACTCTGTGAGACAAATTCACAAATCACAAAGCAGTTTCTCATGAATCTTCTTTCTAGTTTTGTCTGACAAAATTTCCTTTGTCAACATAAGATTCAATGGGCTCTGAAATATTCCATTGCAGATTACAAGAAAACAGTGTTAGTAAACTGCTAAAAGAGAAGGACAGTGTAACTCTGTGAGATGAATTCACGCACCACAGAGCAGTCTCTCAGAGAGCTTCTTTTTGATTTTTATCAGTGGATATTTCCTTTTTCACCATAGGCTTCAATACACTCCCAAATATCTTGTTGCAGATTCCACAAAGACAGCGATATCAGAGTGTTCAACTTAAAAATGGTGTAACTCTGTGAGATGAATTAACACATCACAAAGCAGTTTCTCAGAAAGCTTCTTTCTAATTTTTATCTGAGAATATTTCCTTTTTTACTATAGGCCTCAATGCGCTCCCAAATATCCCTTTGCAGATTCCATCAAAACAGTGTTAGCAAACTGCTCAATGAAAAGAACAGTGTAACTCTCTGAGATGAATTCACACATCACAAAGCAGTTTCTAAGAAAGCTTCTTTATAGTGTTTATCTGAGGATAATTAGTTTTTCACCATAGGCCTCAATGCACCCCAAATATCCTCTTGCAGATTACACAAAAACAGTGTTAGCAAACTGCTCCATCAAAAGAAGGTGTAACTCTTTGAGATGAATTCACACATCACAAAGAACTTTCTCAGAAAGCTTCTTTCTAATTTTTATCTGAGGATTTTTCCTTTTTCACCAAAGGACTCAATGCACTCCAAAATGTCCCTTTGCAGGTTCCACGAAAACAGTGTTAGCAAACTGCTCAATGGAAAGAACAATGTAATTCTGTGAGATGAATTCACACATCACAAAGCAGTTTCTCAGAATGCTTCTTTCTAGTTTTTATCTGAGGATATTTCCTTTGTCACCCTAGGCTTCAATGCAATCCAAAATATCCCTTCCGAGATTCCCCCAAAACAGTGCTACCAAACTGCTCGATGAAAAGAATCATGCAACTCTGTGAGAGGAATTATTACATCACCAAGCGGTTTCTCAGAAAGCTTCTTTCTTGCATTAATATGGTATTTCCTTTGTCATCATAATATTCAATGTGATCTAAAATATCCCATTGCAGATACCAAGAAACAGAGTTGGCAAACTGCTCATGATAAGAACAGTGTAACTCTGTGAGATGAATTCACATATCATAAAGCTGTTTCTCTGAAGGATTTTTATGGTTTTTAACTGAGAATATATACTTTGTCACCATAATCTTCAATGCGCTCCCAAACATCCTAATGCAGATTCCACAAAAACAGTGTTAACAAACTGCTCACTGAAAAAACCATTGTAACTCTCTGAGATGAATTCACGCATCACAAAGCACTTTCTCAGAAAGCTTCTTTCTAGTTCTAGTCTGAGGATATTTTCGTTTTTCAAAAAAGGCCTCAATGCACTCATGAATATCCCTTTGCAGATTCCATGAAAATAGTGTTAGCAAAAAACACCATGAAAATAAAGGTGTAAATCTCTGAGAGGAATTCACACATCAAAAAGCAGTTTATCAAAATATTTTTTTCTGAGTATATCTCCTTTGTCATCATAGGCTTCGATTCATTCCCAAATATCCTATTGCAGATTCCCCAAAAACAGTGCTACCAAACTGATCCATGAAAACAATCGTGTAACTCGGTTAGATGAATTATCACATCACAAAGTGGTTTCTCAGAATGCTTCTTTCTAGTTTTTATAAGAGAATATTTCCTTTGTCACCATAAGCTTCAATGCACTCTGAAATATCTGATCTGATCGCAGATTCCAAGAAAACAGTGTTCACAAACTGTGCAATGAAAACAACATTGTACCTCTCTGAGATGAATTCAGACATTAGAAAGCACTTTTTCAGAAAGCTTCTTTCTAGTTTTTATCTGAGGATATTTCCTTGTCACTACAGGCTTCAATGCAATTCAAAATATTCCTTCTCAAGTTCCCCAAAAAGAGTACTCCCACACTGCTTCATGAAAATTGTGGTGTAACTCTGATATGAATTCTCACATCACAAAACTGTTTCTCAGAAGACTTCTTTCTAGTTTTTATCTGAGGATGTTTCCTATTTCAGCATGTTCCTCAATGCGCTCCTGAATATCCCTTTGCAGATACCACGAAAACAGTTTCAGCTACCTGCTCCAAGAAAAGAATTGTGCTACTCTGTGAGATGAATACTCACATCAGAAAGCAGTTTCTCAGAAAGGTTCTATCTAGTTTTTAACTGAGAATATTCCCTTTGTCACCATAGGCTACAATGTGACCCAAAATAGCCCTTCTCAGATTCTCCAAAAAGAGTGCTACCAAGATGCTCCATAAAAAGAATCGTGTAAATCTGTGAGATGAATTCACAAATGAGAAAGGAGTTTCATAGAAAGCTTCTTTCTAATGTTTGTCTGAGGACATTTACTTTTTCACCACCAGCCTCATTGTGCTAGCGAATAACCTTTGAAGATTCCATGAAAATAGTGTTAGGAAATGCTCCATAAAAAGAAAAGTGTAAATCTGTGAGATGAATTCACACAATACAAATCAGTTTCTCAGAAAGCTTCTTTTGGGTTTTTTGTCTATGGATATTTCCTTTGTCACCATAGGCTTTAATGCACTCCAAAACATCGTATTGCAGATTCCACGAAAACAGTTTTACCAAACTGCTCCAAGAAAAGAATCATGCTAAAATGTGAGATGAATACACACACCACAAAGCGGTTTCTCAGAAAGCTTCTTTGCACACTTCACAAAGGATTTTCTCACAAAGCTTCTCTACAGTTTTTACCTGATGATACTTCCTTTTTCGCCATTGGACTCTATGCACTCCCAAATATCCCTTTGCAGATTCCACAAAAACAGTGTTACCAAACTGCTCCATGAAAAGAAAGGGGTAACTCAGTGAAATGAATTCACACATCATGAAGAAGTTTCCCAGAAAGCTTCTTTGTAGTTTTTATCAGAGGATACTTCCTTTTGTGGCCATAGGCTTCAATTATCTCTGAAGTATCAGATTGCAGATTCCAAGAAAACAGTGTAAGGAAACTGCTCAAAGCAAAGAACAGTGTAACTCTTGAGATGAATTCACCCACCACAAAGCAGTTTTACAGAAAGCTTCTTTCTAAGTTTTATCTGAGGATACTTTCTTTTTCTATATAGGCCTCAAGGCACTCCTAAATACCCCTTCCAGATTCCAGGAAAACAGTGTTAGAAAACTTCTCCATGAAAAGAAAAGTGTAACTCTGTGAGATGAATTCACACATCATTAAACAGTTTCTCAGACAGCTTCTTTCTATTTTTCAGCTGAGGATATTTCCTTTGTCACCTGAGACTTCAATGCGATAAAAGATATCCCTTCTCAGATTGCCCAAAAAGAGTGCTACGAAACTGCTCCATGAAAAGAGAGGTGTAACTCTGTGACATCAATTCACAAATCACAAAGGAGTTTCTCAGACATATTCTTTATAGCTTTTATCAGAAGATATTTTCTTTGTCACCATAGGCTTCAATGCGATCAAAAATATCCCTTCTCAGATTCCCCCAAAACAGTGCTAACAAGCTGCTCCATGAAAAGAATTGTAAAACTATGAGATGAATACAAAAATCACAAAGCAGATTCTCATAAAGCTTCTTTTTAGTTTTTGTTTGAGGATATTTCCTTTATCACTATAGGCCTCAATGCACTCATGAAATCCCTTTGCAGATTTCCCGAGAACAGTGTTAGCAAACTCTTCCATGAAAACAACGGTGTAAATCCATGAGATGAATTAACACATCACAAAGCAGTTTCTCAGGAAGTTTCTTTTTGATTTTTGTCTGAAGATATTTCCTTTTTCACTGTAGTCTTCAATGTGCTCCAAATGTCCTACTGCAGATTCCATGAAAACAGGTTTGAAAACTGCTCCAAGAAAAGAATCATGTAACTCTGTGAGATGATTCACACATTACAAAGAGGTTTCTCAGAAAACCCTTTCTAGTTTTAATCTGAGGTTATTTCCTTTGTCACCAAAAGCTTCGATCCAACCCAAAATATTCCTTCTCAGACTCCCGAGAAACAGTGCTACCAAGCTGCTCCATGAAAAGAATGGTGTAACTCTGTGAGATGAATCACATATCATAAAGATGTTTCTCAGAAAGCTTTTAGTTTTTAATCTGAGGATATTTCCTTTTTCACAATAGGCCTCCATGCACTCCCAATAATCCATTTGCAAATTCCATGAAGATGGTGTTTGCAAGCTCTTCCATGAAAAAAATCGTGTACCTCTGTGAAATAAATTCAGGCATTACAAGGAAGATTTTCAAAAAGCATCTTTCTATTTTATATATGAGGATAATTCCTTTGTCACGCAAGGCTTCGATGTGATCAAAAATATTCCATTTGATTTTAACTAAAAACAGTGCTACCAAACTGCTCCTTGAAAAGAAAGATTAAGTCTGTTGGATGAATTCACACATCACAAAGGAGTCTCTCAGAAAGATTCTTTTTGGTTTTTGTCTGAGGATACTTCCTTTGTCACCATAAGCTTCAATGTGCTCTAAAATATCCCAATGCAGATTACAAGAGAACAGTGTTAGCAAACTGGTCAATCAAGTAACACTGTGAGATGAATTCACACATCACAAAGCAGTTTATCAGAAGACTTCTTTCTAGTTTTTATCTAAGAGTATTTCCTTTGTGACCATTGTCTTCAATGCAATCCAAAATATCACTTCTCAGATTCCCCAAAAACTGCTACCAAACTGCTCCATGAATAGAATCACGTAACTCTGTGAGATGGATATCCGAGGATATTTCCTTTGTCACCATATGCTTCACTGCAATCCGAAGTATCCATTCTCAGATCCCCCCAAAACAGTGCTACCTAAGTGTTCCATGAAAAGAAAGGTTAACACTGTGAGAAGAATTTACACATCATGAAGAACGTTCTCAGAAAGCATTTTTTGGTTTCTTTCTGAGGATATTTCCTTTGTCACCATAGGCTTCAATGCGATCAAAAATATCCCTTCTCAGATTCCCCCAAAACAGTGCTAACAAGCTGCTCATGAAAAAGAATGTAAAAACTATGAGATGAATACAAAAATCACAAAGCAGATTCTCATAAAGCTTCTTTTTAGTTTTTGTTTGAGGATATTTCCTTTATCACTATAGGCCTCAATGCACTCATGAATATCCCTTTGCAGATTCCCGAGAACAGTGTTAGCAAACTCTTCCATGAAAACAACGGTGTAAATCCATGAGATGAATTAACACATCACAAAGCAGTTTCTCAGGAAGTTTTCTTTTGATTTTTGTCTGAAGATATTTCCTTTTTCACTGTAGTCTTCAATGTGCTCCAAATGTCCTACTGCAGATTCCATGAAAACAGTGTTTGAAAACTGCTCCAAGAAAAGAATCATGTAACTCTGTGAGATGAGTTCACACATTACAAAGAGGTTTCTCAGAAACCCTCTTTCTAGTTTTAATCTGAGGTTATTTCCTTTGTCACCAAAGGCTTCGATCCAACCCAAAATATTCCTTCTCAGACTCCGAGAAACAGTGCTACCAAGCTGCTCCATGAAAAGAATGGTGTAACTCTGTGAGATGAATTCACATATCATAAAGATGTTTCTCAGAAAGCTTTCTAGTTTTTAATCTGAGGATATTTCCTTTTTCACAATAGGCCTCCATGCACTCCCAACTATCCATTTGCAAATCCATGAAGATGGTGTTTGCAAGCTCTTCCATGAAAAAAATCGTGTACCTCTGTGAAATAAATTCAGGCATTACAAGGAAGATTTTCAAAAAGCATCTTTCTATTTTATATATGAGGATAATTCCTTTGTCACGCAAGGCTTCGATGTGATCAAAAATATTCCATTTGATTTTAACTAAAAACAGTGCTACCAAACTGCTCCTTGAAAAGAAGAATTAGTCTGTTGGATGAATTCACACATCACAAAGGAGTCTCTCAGAAAGATTTCTTTGGTTTTTGTCTGAGGATACTTCCTTTGTCACCATAAGCTTCAATGTGCTCTAAAATATCCCAATGCAGATTACAAGAGAACAGTGTTAGCAAACTGGTCAATCAAGTAACACTGTGAGATGAATTCACACATCACAAAGCAGTTTATCAGAAGATTCTTTCTAGTTTTTATCTAAGAGTATTTCCTTTGTGACCATTGTCTTCAATGCAATCCAAAATATCACTTCTCAGATTCCCCAAAAAACTGCTACCAAACTGCTCCATGAATAGAATCACGTTAACTCTGTGAGATGGATATCCGAGGATATTTCCTTTGTCACCATATGCTTCACTGCAATCCGAAGTATCCATTCTCAGATCCCCCAAAAACAGTGCTACCTAAGTGTTCCATGAAAAGAAAGGTTAACACTGTGAGAAGAATTTACACATCATGAAGAACGTTCTCAGAAAGCATTTTTCTGGTTTCTTTCTGAGGATATTTCCTTTGTCACCATAGGCTTCAATGCGATCCAAAATATCCCTTCTCAGATTCCCCAAAAACAGTGCTATCAAACTGCGCTATGAATAGAATCATGTAACTCTGTGAGATGAATTCCGAAATCACAAAGCAGTTTCTCAGAAAGCTTCTTTCTAGTTTTTGTCTGAGGATATTTCCTTTGTCACCCAAAGCTTCACTGCACTCTGACATATCCCATTGCAGATTCCAAGAAAACAGTGTAAGCAAACTGATCATTGAAAATAACAGTGTATCTCTGTTAGATGAATTCACACAACACAAGGCAGTTTCTCAGAAAGCTTCTTTCTAGTTTTTATGAGAGGATATTTCCTTTTACACTATAGGCCTCAACGGGCTCCAGAATATCATATTGCAGATTACAGGAAAATAGTGTTAGCAAACTGCTCCGTGAAGAGAAAGGTGTAACCTGTTTGTCAAATTTACTCATCACAAAGAAGTTTCTCAGAAAGCTTCTTTCTACTTTTTGTCTAGGATATTTTCTTTGTCACCATAGTCTTCAATGTGATAAAAAGTATACTTTCTCAGATTCCAAAAAAAAAAAAAAACACTGCTACTAAACTGATCTATGAAAAGAATCGCGACTCTGAGATGAATTCACACATCACAAAGCGGTTTCTCAGAAATCTTCTTTGTAGTTTTTATATGAGGATATATCCTTTGTCACCCTAAGCTTCAATTGGCTCTGAAATAATCAATTGCAAATTCCAAAAAACAGTGTTAGCAAACTACTCAATGAAAAGAACAGTGTAACTCTGTAAGATGAATTCACACATCACAAAGCATTTTGTCAGAATGTTTCTTTCTAGTTTTTATCTGAGGATATTTCCTTTCTCACCATAGGCCTCATGTCCTCCCAAATATCCTTTTGCAGACTCTACGAAAAGAGTTTCACCAAACGGCTACATAAACAGAAAGGTGTAAATCTGTGAGACAAATTCCTACATAAAAAGCAAGTTTCTCAGAAAGCTTCCTTCTGGTTTTTAGTCTGAGAATATTTCATTTGTCACCATAGGTTTCAATGTGATCCAAGATATCCCTTCTCAAATTCCCCAAAAACACTGCTACCAAACTGATCCACGAAAAGAATGGTGTAACTCTGAGCGATGAATTCACAAATCACGAAGCAGTTTCTCAGAAAGCTTCTTTCTAGTTTTTTCTGAGGACCTTTCCTTTGTCACTGTAAGCTTTGATGTGCTCTGAAGTATCCCATTGCAGATTCCAAGAAAACAGTGTTAGCAAACTGCACCATGAAAAAGAAGGTGTATCTCTGTGAGACGAATTCACACTTCACAAAGAACTTTCTCAGAAAACTTCTTTCTAGTTTTTATCTGAGGATATTTGCTTTGTCACCATAACCTTAAATGTGATCCAAAATATTCCCTCTCAGATTCGCCATAAACAGTGCTACCAAATTGCTCCATGAAAAGAATTGTGTAATGCTTGAGAAGAATTAACACATCACAGCATTGTCTCAGAATGCTTTTCTCTGGATTTTATATGAGGCTATTTCCTTTTCCACCATAGGCTTCAATGCCTCAAAAATATTCCTTCTCAGACACCACAAAAACAGTGATGTCAAAGTGCTCCCTCAACAGAAAAGTTTATCTCTATGAGATGAATGCACACATCAGAAAAGAGTTTCTCAGAAAGCTTCTCTCCAGTTTTTACCTGAATAATTTTCTTTTTTCACCTTATACCTCTATGCGCTCTCAAATATCCCTCTGCATATTCCACAAAAACAGTGCTACCACACTTCCCAATGAATAGAAAGGTTATCTCTGTGAGATAAATTAACACTTCATAAAGCAGTTTCTCAGGAAGCTTCTTTCTACTTTTTATCTGGGAATACTTCCTTTTCTGCCTTAGGTTTCAATGCGCTCCCTAGTATCCCTTCTCAGACACCATAAAAGCAGTGATGTGAAAGTGCTCCCTCAGCAGAAACGTTTATCTCTATGAGATGAATGCACAAATCACAAAGGAATTCCTCAGAAAGCTTCTCTCCAGTTTTTACTTGAAGATATTTCATTTTTTGCCGTTGGACTGTATGGGCTCCCGAATATCCCTTTGCAGATTCCACAAAGACAATGTTACCATTCTGCTCAATGAAAAGAAAGGTTTAGCTCTGTGAGATGAATGCACACATCACAAAGCAGTTTCTCAGAAAGTTTCCTTCTATTTTAAATCTGAGGATATTTCCTTTTCACCATAGGCTTCAATGAGCTCCCAAATATCTCTTCTTAGATACCACAAAAACAGTGATGCCAAACTGCTCATTCAACAAAAAGTTCAAACTCTATGAGATGAATACACACATCACAAAATCATTTCGTAAAAGCCATCTCTCCAGTGTTTATCTGAAGTGGTTTCCTTTTTCACCGTAGGACTCTAGGAGCTCCCAAATATCCCTTTGCAGATTCCACAAAAACAGTGCTACCATACTGATCCATGAAAAGAACCATGTAACTCCTTGAGATGAATTAACACATCACAAAGCCATTTCTCAGGAAGCCTGTTCTAGTTTTTATCTGAGGATAATTCCTTTTTCACTATAGGACTCAATGTGTGCCGAAATATCTGAGGATATTTCCTTTGTCACCTTAAGCTTCAATGAGCTCCAAAATATCCCACTTCAGATATCAAGAAAACAGTGTTAGCAAACTGCTCAATGAAAAGAACAGTGTAACTCTAGTTAAATTCAAGCATCACAAAGTAGTTTCTCAGAAGTTTCTTTCTACTTAATATCTGAGGACTTTTTTAAAAATATAGGCCTCAATACACTCCCAAATATCACTTTGCAGTTTCCACGAAAACAGTGTTAGCAAACGGCTCCATGAAAACAAAGGTGTATCTCTGTGAGATGAATTCACACATCACAAATAAGTTTCTCCGAAAGCTTCTTTCTAGTGTATATCTGAAGATATTTCCTTTGTCACCATAGGCTTAAAGACAATCCAAAATTTCCATTCTCAGATGCCCCAAAAACAGTGCTACCAAATTACTCCATGATAAGAAAGGTGTTAGTCTGTGAGATGAATTCAGAAATCAGAAAGCAGTTTCTCAGAAAGCTTCTTTCTAGTTTTTGTCTGAGGATATCTCTTTTGTCACCATAAGCTTCAATGCGCTCTGAAATATCCCACTATGGATTACAAGAAAACAGCATTAGCAAATTGCTCAATGAAATGAACAGTGTAACTCTGTGAGGTGAATGTACAGATCACAAAGCAGTTATTCAGAAGACTTCCTTCTGGTTTTTATCTGAGGATATATCCTTTTTCACTATAGGCATCAATGTGCTCCAAAATATCCCATTACAGATTCCTCAAAAAATGCGTTAGCAAACTGCTCCATGAAAGAAAGGTGTTGCTATGTGAGATGAAATCACTTAACACAAAGAACTTATTCAGAAAGCTTTTTTCTAGTAGTGATCTGAGGATATATCCTTGGTCACCATAGGCTTCAATGTGATCCAAAATATCCCTTCTTAGATTCCCCAAAAACAGTGTTACCAAACTGCTCCATGAAAAGAATATTTTATCTCTGTGAGATGAATTAACACTTCACAAGCAGTTTCTCTGGAGCTTTTTCTACTTTTTATCTGAGGACATTTCCTTTTTCACTATAGGCCTCAATGCACTCCGAAATATCCCTATGCAGATTCCACGAAAACAGTGTTAGCAAACTGCTGCATGAAAACAAAGGTGTAAATCAGTGAGACGAATTCACAGATCACAACGAACTTTCTCAGAAAGTTTCTTTCTAAATTTTATCTGATGATACTCCCTTTGTCACCATAGGCATCAATGGGATCCAAAATATCTCTTCTCAGATTGCCCCAAAACAATGCTACCAAACTGAACCATGAAAGGAATCGTGTAACTCTGTGAGATGAATTCACGAATCACAAAGCAGTTTCTCACAAAGCTTATTTGTAATTTGTGTCTGAGGATACTTCCTTTGTCACCAAAAGCTTCATACGCTCCAAAATATCCCATTGCAGATTCCAAGAAAACAGGGTCAGCAAACTGCTCAATGGAAAGAACAGTGTAACTCTGTGAGATGAATTCATTCATCATAAACTAGTTTCTCAGAAAGCTTCTTCATAGTTTATATCAGGATATTTCATTTATCACCGTAGACCTCAATGTGCTCCCAAATATCCCTTGGATATTCCACGAAAACAGTGTTAGCAAACTGTTCCATGAACAGGAAGCTGTAAGTCCATGGGATGAATTCACACATCACAAAGAGTTTCTTAGAAAGCTTCTTTTTGTTTTATCTGAGGATATTTCTTTTGTCACCATAGTCTTCAATGCGATCCAAAATATCCCTTTTCAGATTCCCCAAAAACAGTGCCACCAAATTGCTCCATGAAAAGAGATATGAGATGAATTCACAAATCAGAAAGCAATTTCTCAGAAAGTTCTTTTCGGTTTTTTCTGAATATATTTCCTCTGTCACCATGGGCCTCAATGTGATTAAAAATACCCTTCTCAGATACCTCCAAAACAGTGCTACAAGACTTATCCATGAAAAGGATTGTGTAACTCTGTGAAACAAATTAAAATATCACAAAATGGCTTCTCGGAAAGCTTTCTAGTTTGTATATGAGGGTATTTTCTTTTTCACCATTAGCTTAAAATGTGCTCCAAAATATCTCATTGCAGATTCCAAGAAAACAGTGTTAGCAAACTGCTCAATGAAAATAACAGTGTAACTCTGTGAGATGAATTCACACATCACAAAGCATTTCTCAGGGTTTCTTTCCAGTTTTTTCTGTGAGGATATTTCTTTTGTCACCATCAGTTTCAATGCTTTGTGAAACATCCCATTGCAGATTCCAAGAAAACAGTGTTAGCAAACTGCTCAATGGAAAGAACGGTGTAACCCTGCTCTTTAGAATGTATAGGCTTCAATACGTTCCCAAATATCCTACTGTAGATTCCACGAAAACAGTGTTATCAAACTGCTCAATGAAAAGAATGATGTAACTCTGTGAGATGAATTGACACATTGCAAAACAGTTTCTCAGAAAGCTTCTTTCTAGTTTTTTATCTGGGGACATTTCCTTTTTCACTGCAGGCCTCAATGTGCTTCCAAATATCCCATTGTAGATTCCACTAACACAGTGTTAGCACACTGCTCCACGAAAGAAAGGTGTAGCTCTCAGAGATGAGTTCACGCAACACGAAGAACTTCCACAGAAAATGTCTTTCTAGTTTTAATCTGAGGATATTTCCTTTTTCACTATAGGCCTCAATGTGCTCCCAAATATATCTTTGCAGTCTCCACAAAAAGAGTGTTACCAAACTGCTCCATGAAAAGAAAGGTGTAACCCTGGGAGATGAATTCACACATCACAAAGTAGTTTCTCAGAAAGCTTCTTTCTAGTTTTTGTCTGAGGATATTTCCTTTCTCACCATAAGCTTCAATGCTCTCCAAAACATCCCATTGCGGATTCCGGGAAAACAGTGTTAGCAAACTGCTCAATGAAAAGAACAGTGTAACACTGTGAGATGAATTTTCACATCACCAAGCAGTTTCTCAGAAGGCTTCTTTTTGGTTTTTATCTGAGGAAACGTCCTTTGTCACATAGGGTTCAATATGCTCCCATATATCCTATTGCAGATTCCACGACAAGGGTGTTATCAAACTGCTCAATGAAAAGAACAGTGTAAGTCTGTGAAATCAATTTACATATCCTAAGGCAGTTTCTCAGAAACCTTCTTTCTAGTTTTTATCTGAGGATATTTCCTTTTTCACTATAGGCCTCAATATGCTTCGATATATCCCTTTGCAGATTCCACAAAAACAGTGTTAGCAAACTGCTCCATGAAAGAAAGGTGTAGTTCTGTGAGATGAGTTCACACAGCACAAGGAACTTTCTCACAAAGCTTCTTTCTAGTTTTTAACTGAGAATATTTCATTTTTCACTATAGGCCTGAAGGCGCTCGTAGATATCCTTTTGCAGTTTCCACCAAAACAGTGTTAGCAAACTGCTCAATGAAAAGTACAGTGTACTCTGTGAGATGAATTCTCATATTATAAAGCAGTTTCTCAGAAAGATCTTTTTGGTTTTTATCTGAGGATATTTCCTTTGTCACCACAGGCTTCTATGTGATCTAAAATAACACATATACCCCCAAAAGAGTGCTACCAAACTAATACATGAAAAATGTCATGTCACTCTGTGAGATGAACTCACACATCACAAAGCAGTTTCTCAGAAATCTTCTTCCTAGCTTTTTCTGAGGATATTTCCTTTGTCACAATAAGCTTCAATGCACTCCAAAATATCCCATTGCAGATTCCAAAAAAACAGTGTTAGAGAACTCTTCAATGAAAAGAACAGTGTAACTCTGTGTGATGAATTCAAACATCACAAGAGAGTTTCTCCAAAAGCTTCTTTCTAGTTTTTGTCGGAAGATATTCCCTTTTTCAATATAGGCCTCAATGTGCTCCCAAATATTCCTTTACAGATTCCACGAAAACAGTGTTAGAAAACTGCTCCTTGAAAATAATGGTGTAACTCTGTGAGATTAAATCACAAATCACAAAGCAGTTTCTCAGAAAGCTTCTTTGTAGTATTTGTCTGAGGATATTTCCTTTGTCACCATAAGCTTCAATGTGAACCAAAATACCCTGTCTCATATATTCCACAAACAGGGCTCCCAAACGGATCCATGAAAAGAATCATGTAACTCTGTTAGAAAATTTGACAACACAAAGAAGTTTCTCAGAAAACTTCTTTCTAGTTTTTGTCTGTGGATATTTACTTTCTCACTACAAGTTTCAGTGCACTCCAAAATATCCCAGTGCAGATTCCAAGAAAACAGTGTTAGCAAACTGCTCAATGAAATGAACAGTGTAACTTTGGTTTTTATCTGAGGATATTTACTTTGTCACCATAAGCATCAATGCACTCCCAAATATCCTAATGCAGATTCCATGAATAAAGTCTTACTAAGCAGCTCAATGAAAACAGCAGTATAACTCTGTGAGATGAATTCACACAACACAAAGAACTTTCTCAGAAAGCTTCTTTCTTGTTTTTATCTGAGGATATTTCCTTTGTAATCATAGGCTTCAATGCGATCCAAAAGATACCTTCTCAGATTCCTCAGAAAGAGTGCTACCAAACTGCTCCAAGAAAAGAATCGTGTAACTCTGTGAGATGAATTCACAAATCACAAAGCAGTTTCTCACATAGCTTCTTTCTAGTTTTTGTCTGAGGATATATTCTTTTTCACTGTTTGCCTCAATGCTCTCATGAATATCCCTTTGAACATTCTAGGAAAATAGTGTTAGCAAACTGCTCCATGAAAAGAAAGGTGTAAATCTGTGAGATGAATTCACATATCACAAAGTAGTTTCTGAGAAATCTTCTTTTTGGTTTTTGTCTGAGGATATTACCTTTGCTACCATAGGCTTCAATATGACCCAAAATATCCTTACTTAGATTCCCCAAAAACCATGCTACTACACTGTTCTATGAAAAGAATGGTGTAATTCTATGAGATGAGTTCACATATCACAAAGATGTTTCTCAGATAACTTCTTTCTAGTTTTTATCTGAGGATGTTTCATTTTTCACCATATTCCTAAATTCACTCCTGAATATTCCTTTGCAGATTAAATGAAAAAAGTGTTAGCAAACTTCTCAATGAAAAGAACAGGGTAACTCTGCAACATGGTTTCACACATCATAAAGCAGATACTCAGAATGCTTTGTTTTGGTTTTTATCTGAATATCTTTGCTTTGTCTCCGTAGGCTTCAATGCACTCCCAAGTATCCTATTACAGATACCACGAAACCAATGTTATCAGACTGCTCAAGGAAAGAATGGTGTAACTCTTTGAGATGAATTCACACATGACAAAGATTCTCAGAAGGCTTCTTTCTAGTATTTTTCTGACGTTATTGGCTTTATCACTATAGGCCTCAATATACTACCAAATATCACTTTGCAGATTCCATGAAAACAGTGTTAGGGAACTGCTCCATGAAAAAAATAATCAACACATGCTTCAATGCAATCCAAAATATGCCTTCTCAAGAGTCCCCAGAAACAGTGTTACAAAAGAATCCATGAAAAGAATCGTGTAACTCTGTGAGATGAATTACCACATCACAAAGCGGTTTCCCAAAATGCTTCTTTCTCATTTTATCTGAGGATATTTCCTTTTTCACTATAAGCCTCAATGCACTCACAAATATCCCTATGCAGATTCCACGTAAACAGTGTTAGAAAAGTGCTCCACGAAGACAAAGGTGTAACTCTGTGAGATTAATTCACACATCACAAAGAAGTTTCTCAGAAAGCTTCTTTCTCGTTTTTATCTGAAGGTATTTCCTTTTTTGCCATTGGCCTGAAAGTGCTGCCAAATATCCTTTTGCATATTCCACGAAAACAGTGTTATCAAAATTCTCAAAGAAAAGAACAGTGCAACTCTGTAAGAGGAATTCACACATCACAAAGCAGTTTCTGAGAGAGTTTCTTTCTAGCTTTTATCTGGGGATATTTCCATTTTCACCATAGTCCTCCATGTGTTCCCAAATATCCCATTGCAGATTAAATGAAAAATGTGTGAGCAAACTTCTCAATGAAAAGAATGGTGTAACTCTGTGACATAAATTCACACATCACAAAGCAGTTTCTCATAAAGATTCTTTATAGTTATTATCTGAGGATATTTCCTATTTCACTAAATGAATCAATGTGCTCCCAAATATCCCTTTGCAGATTCCACGAAAACAGTGTTAGCAAACTTCTCCTTGAAAAAAATGGTGTAACTCTGTGAGATCAAATCACACATCACAAAGAGCGTTCTCAGAAATCTTTTTTTATAGTTTTTATCTGAGAATATTTCCTATGTCACCATAGGCTTCAATACAATCCAAAATATCCTATTGTAGATTCCATGAAAACAGTGTTACTAAACTGCTCAATGAAAGAAAGGGTGTAACTTGTGAGATGAATTCACACATCACAAAACTGTTTCTCAGAAAGCTTCTTTCTAGTTTTTAACTGAGAATATTTCCTTTGTCACCACAAGCTTCAATGCACTTCAAAATATCCCTTCTCAGATTCCCAAAAAACAGTGGCAGAAAACTGCTCCATGAAAGGAAAGGTGTAACAATGTGAGATGAATTCACACATCACAAACAAATTTCTCAGAAATCTTCTTTCTAATTTTATCTGAGGATATTTCCTTAATCACCATATAGTTCAATATGATCCAAAATATCCATTCTCGATTACACAAAGCAATGCTACCAAACAGCTCGATGAAAAGAGTCTTGAACTCTGTGAGATGAATTAACACATTACAAATCAGTTTCTCAGAATGTTTCTTTCTAGTTTTTACATGAGGATGTTTCCTTTGTCATCATAAGCTTCAAGGCGCTCTGAAATGTCGCAGTGCAGATTCCAAGAAAACAATGTTAGCAAGCTGCTCAATGTAATGAACAGTGTAACTTTGTGAGATGAATTCTCACATCACAAAACAGTTTCTCAGAAAGCTTCTTTCTCGTTTTTATCTGAGGATATTTCCCTTTTCACGTACGCCTCAATGTGCTCCCAAACATCCCTTTGCGGATTTCACAAAAACAGTGTTAGCAAACTGTCCCATGAAAAGAAAGGTGTAATTCTGTGAGATGAATTCACACATCACACAGATCTTTCTCAGACTACTTCTTTCTAGTTTTAACTGAGGATATTTCCTTTGTCAACATATTCTTCAATGCAATCCAAAGTATCCCTTCTTAGATTACCCAAAAACAGTGCTACCAAGCTGATCCATGAAAAGAATCATGAAAATTCGTGAGATGAATTAACACATCATAAAGCAGTTTCTCAGAAAACTTCTTTCCCAATTTTATCTTAGCATATTTCCTTTTTCACCATAGGCCACAATACTCTCCCAAATATCCCTTTGCAGATTCCATGAAAAGATTGTAAGCAAACTGCTCCATGAATAGAAAGGTGTAACCTTATGGGTGATTTACACTTCACAAAAAAGTCTCTCAGAAAGCTTCTTTCTAGTTTTTATCTGAGGCTAATTTCTTTGCCACCATAGACTTCAATGAAATTCAAAATATCCCTTCTCAGATCCCCAAAAAGAGTGCTGCCAAACTGCTCCGTGAAAAGTATGGTGTAATTCTGTGAGATGCATTCACACATCACAAAGCGGTTTGTTAGAAAGCTTCTTTCTCGTTTTTATCTGAGGATATTTATTTTCTCAGCATAGACCATAATGTGCTCCCAAATAACCCTCTGCAGATTCCCCAAAACCAGTACAGTGATAGCAAAGTGCTCCAAGAAAAGAAACCTGTAACTCCGTGAGATGAATTAACACATCACAAAGCAGTTCCTCTGATAGTTTCTTTCCAGTTTTTATATGAGGATATTTCCTTTGTTACCATAGGCTTCAATGTGATCCAAAATATCCCTTCGCAAATTCTCCAAAAACACTGCTAGCAAATTGATCCATCAAAGGAATTGTGTAACTGTGTGAGATGAGTTAACACCTCACAAAACTGTTACTCAGAAAACTTCTTTATAGTTTTTGTATGATATTATTTAATTTGTCACCATAAGCATGAATGCACTCTGAAATATCCCATTGCGGATTCCAAGAAAACAGTGTTGGCAAAGTGCTCAATGAAAAGAACTGTGTAACTCTGTGAGATGAATTCACACATGACAAAGGAGTTGCTCAGAAAGCTTCTTTCTAGTTTTTATCTGAAGGTGTTTCTTTTATCACTGTAGGCCTCATTGTACTCTAAAATATTCCTTTGCAGATTCCACAAAAACAGTGTTAAGAAACTCCTCCATGAAAAGAAAGTTGAAACTCTGTGAGATGAATTCACACACCACAAGAAGTTTCTCAGAATGCTTCTTTGTGATTTTTGTCTGAGGATATTTTCTTTGTCACCATAGGCTTCAATGCCATCCAAAATATACCTTCTCAGATTCCTCAAAAATAGTGCTATGAAACTGATCCATGAAAAGCATCATGCAATTCTGTGAGATGATTTAACACATCACATAGCGGTTTCACACAAAGCTTCTTTTTAGTGTTTTTCTGTGGATATTTCCCTTTTCAAAATAAGCTTAAATGCTGTGTGAAATATCCCATTGCAGATTCCAAGAAAACAGTGGTTGCAAACTGCTCAATGAAAAGGACAGTGTACCTCTGTGAGTTGAATTCACACATCACAAAGCAGTTTCTCAGAAAGCTTCTTTGTAGTTTTTGTCTGAGGATATTTCCTTTTTCACTATAGGCCTCAATGCTCTCCCAAATATCCGTTTGCAGATTTTGCAAAAACAGGTTTCCAAACCTCTGCAAGGAAAGAAAATTGTAACTCTGTGAGATGAAATCACACATCACAAAGCAATTTCTCAGAAAGCTTCTTTCTCGTTTTTATCTGAGGATATTTCCTTTGTCACCATATTCTTCTATGCAATGCAAAGTATCCCTTCTTAGGCTTCCCAAAAACCGTACTACCAAACGGATCCACGAAAAGAATCATGTAAATTCGTGAACAGAATTAACATATCATAAAGCAATATCTCAGAAAACTTCTTTTCCGTTTTTATCTGAGGATATTTCCTTTTTCACCATAGGCCTCATTGTGCTCCCAAATATCCCTTTGCAGTTTCCATGAAAAGAATGTTAGCAAGCTGCTCCATGGAAACAATGGTATAAATCTGTGAGGTGAATTCACACATCACCAAAACTTTCTCAGAAATCTTCTTTCTAGTTTTTATCTGCGGATATTTCCTTTGTCATCATAGGCTTCAATGCGATCCAAAATAAAACTTCTCAGATTCCCTGGAATCACTGCTACCAAACTGCTAAATGAAAGGAATCGTGGAAGTTTGTCAGATGAATTCACAAAGCTCAAAGCAGTTTCTCAGAAAGTTTGTTGCTGGTTTTTGTCTCAGGATATTTTCTTTCTTACAATAACCTTCAATGTTCTCTGAAATATCCCATTGCAGATTCCAAGACTACAATATTAGCAAACTGCTGAATGAAAAGGACAGTGTAACTTTGTGAGATTAATTCACACATCACAAAGCTGTTTCTCAGAAAGCTTCTTTTTGTTTTTTCTATGAGGATATTTCCTTTGTCACCATAGGCTGCAATGCACTCCCAAATATCGTATTGCAGATTCCATGAAAACAGTCTTATCAAACTGCTACATGAAAAGAGATGTGTAACTCTGTGAGATAAATTCACATATTACAAAGGACTTTCTCAGAAAGCTTCTTTCTAGTTTTTATCTGAGGATATTTTCTTTGTCACCATTGGCTTCAAAGTGATCCAAAATATCTTCTCTCATATTCCACAAAAACTGTGCTAACAAACTGGTCCATGAATAGCATCATGAAATGCTGTGAGATGAATTAACACATCACAAAGCAGTCTATCAGAAAGCTCCTTTCTAGTTTTATATGAAGATATTTCCATTGTCACCGACAGCTTCAATAAGGTCCACAATATTCCATAGCAGATACCAAGAAACAGTTTTAGCAAACTGCTCAAAGAAAAGAACAGTTTTACTCTGTGAGATGAATTCACACATCACTAAGGAGTTTCACAGAAGGCTTCTTTCTAATTTTAATCTGAGCATATTTCCTTTTCACTGTAAACTTCAGTGCAGTTCAAACTATGCCTTCTCAGATCCCCAAAAATAGTGCTACCAAACAACTCCATAAAAACGGTAGTGTAACTCTGATTGATGAATTCACACAACTCACCGCAGTTTCTCAGGAAGCTTCTTTCTAGTTTTTAACAGACTTTATATCCTTTTTCACCATAACCCTCAATGTGCTATGGAATACACCAATCCAGATTCCTCGAAAAAAGTGTTGAGAAGCTTCTCAACGAAAAGAAAGTGTAATTCTGTGATGTGAATTCACACAAAGCAGTTTCACAGAAAACTTCTTTTTCGTTTTGCCTGAGAATAATGCCTTTGTCACTATAGGCTTCAATGTACTCCCAAATATCCTATTGCAGATTCCTCAAAAACAGTATTATCAAGCTGCTCCATGAAAAGAATTGCTTGTCTCTGTAAGATGTATTCACATATCACAAAGTAGTTTCTCAAAAAGCTTCTTTCTAGTTTTTATCTGAGGATATTTCTTTGTTTACTATAGGCATCAATGCACTCCCAAGTATCCCTTTGCAGATTCCATGAAAATGGTATTATCAAATGGCTCCATAAAAAGAAAGGTGTAAGTCTGTGAGATTAATTCAAATATTTCAAAGAACTTTCTCAGAAAACTTCTTTCTAGTTTCCATCTGAGGTTATTACCTTTGACACCATAGGCTTCAATGCCATCCAAAATATCCCTTCTCAGTTGCCCCAAAAACAGTGCCACCAAACTGAAACATGAAGAAAATCAAGTAACTCTGTGAATTGAATTAATTAACACATCACAACGCAGTGTGTCAGAAAGCTTTCTAGTTTTTGTCTGAGGATAATTCCTTTGTTACCATAAGTTTAAATGTGCTCCAAAATATCCCACTGCAGATTCCAAGAAAACAGTGTTAGAAAACTGCTCAATGAAAAGAACAGTGTGACACTGTAAGTTGAATTCACACATCATGAAGCAGTTTCTTATAAAGGTTCTTTCTAGTTTTTATGTGAGGATATTTCCTTTTTCACCAAAGACCTCAATGCTGTCCCAAATATCCCTTCACGGATTCCATGAAAACAGTGTTAGCAAACTGCTCCATGAAAAGAAAGGTGTAACTCTGTGAGATGAATTCACACATCACAAAAAACATTCTCATAAAGCTTCTTTCTGGTTTTTATATGAGGATATTTATTTGTCACCATACTCTTCAATGTGATCTGAAGTGTCTCTTCTCAGATACCCCAAAAACTGTGCTACCAAACTGATCCATGAAAAGAATTATATAACTCTGTGAGATGAATTCACATATCACAAAGCAGTTTCTCAGAAAGCTACTTTTGGTTTTTGTTTTCAGATATTTCCTTTGTCACCATATGTTTCAAACCACTCCCAAATATCCTAAGCAGATTCCACGAAAACAGTGTTAACAAACTGCTCCAAGAAATGAATCGTGTAACTCTCTGAGATGAATTCACACATCACAAAGCAGGTTCTCAGAAAGTTTCTTTCCACTTTTAATGTGAGGATATTTCTATTTTCATCGTAGTCTTAAAGGTGGTCCTAAATATCCCTTCTCAGATTCCGCAAAAGCAGTGCTACCAACCTGCTGCATGAAAAGAGTGGTGTAACACTTTGAGATGAATTCACACATCACAAAGCTGTTTCTCAAAAACACTCTTCAGGTTTTTCTGAGGATATTTCCTTTTTCACCATATTCCTCAATGTGCTCCAGAATATCCGATTGCAGATTCCACGAGTAAAATGTTAGAAAACTTCTCAATGAAAAGAATGGTGTAACTCAGTGAGGTGAATTCACACATCACAAAGAGTTTTCTCAGAAAGCTTCTTTTCTCCTTTTATCTGAGGATATTTACTTTGTCAACATAGGCTTCAAAGAGCTCCAAAATATCCTATTGCAGATTCAACGAAAACAGTGTTATCAAACTACTCAAAGAAAAGTACAGTGTAGCTCTGTAAGATGAATTCACACATCACAAAGCAGTTTCTCAGAAAGCTTCTTTCTTGTTTTTATCTGAGGATATTACCTTTTTCACTACAGATCTAAATCCGTTCCCACATATACCTTTGCAGATTCCACAAAACAGTGTTAGGAAACAGCTCCAAGAAAAGAAAGGAATAAATCAGTGAGGTGAATTCAAACATCAGAAATAATTTTCTCAAAAAGCTTCTTTCTAATTTTTATCTGAGGATACTTCCTTTGTCACCATATGCTTCAATGTGATCCAATATATCCCTTCTCATATTCCCCAAAAACAGTGCTAACAAACTGATCCATGAAAAGGATCATGTGTCTCTGTGTGATGAATTAACACATCACAAATTGGTATCTCAGAAAGCTTCTTTCTAGTTTTTATATGAGCATATTTCCTTTGTCACCAAAAGCTTCAATGCACTCTGAAATATCAGATTGCAGATCTGAAGAAAACAGTTTAGCAAATTGATCAATGAAAAGAACAGTGTAACTCTGTGAGGTGAATTCACAAATCACAATGGAGTCTCTCAGAAAGCTTCTTTTTAGTTTTTATCTGAGCATATTTCCTTTTTCACTATAGGCCTCAGTGCACTCTCAAATATCCCTTCACAGATTCCACGAAAACAGTGTTAGCAAACTCATCCATGAAAGGAAACATGCAACTCTGTGAGATGAATTCACATATCACCAGGAACTTTCTCCGAAAGCTTCCTTTTCGTTTATATATCAGGATATTTCCTTTGCCACCATAGGCTTCAATGTGATCGAAAATATGCCTTCTCAGATTCCCCATAAACAATGCTACCAAACTGATCCATTTTCTTGTTCACCATAGGCCTCAAAGCATTCGTGATTATCCCTTTGCAGGTTCCACGAAAATAGTGTTAGCAAGCAGCTCCATGAAAACAAAGGTAAATCTGTGAGATGAATTAACACATCACAAAGAAATTTCTCAGAAATCTTTTGCTTTTTTTATGAGGATATTTCCTTTGTCACCATAGGCTTCAACACGTTCCAAAATATCTTATTGCAGATTCCACAAAAACAGTGTTAGCAAACTACTGAAAGAAAAGAATCATGTAACTCTTTGAGGTGGATTCACACATCACAAAGAAATTTCTCAGTGACCTTCTTTCTAGTATCTATCTGAGGATATTTCCCTTGTAATCATAGACTTCAATGCAATTCAAAATATCTCTTCCAAGATTCCTCAAAAACAGGGATACCAAATGCTCCATGAAAAGGATTGTGTAAATCTGTGAGATGAATTCATATATCACAAAGCAGTTTCTCTGAAAGCTTCTTTCTAGTTTTTATCTGAGGATATTTCCTTTTTCACCATAGGCCTGAGCTCTCTCCCACATATCCCTTTGTAGATTCCACAAAAACAGTGTTAGCAACCTGTTCTATGCAAAGAAAGTTGTTACTCTGTGAGATGAATACACACATCACAAAGAAGTTTCTCAGAAAGCTTCATTTTAGTTTTTATCTGAGGATATTTCCTTTGTCACCATACTCTTCAATGCCATCCAAATATCCCTTCTCAGATTCCCAAAAAAGAGTGTTACCAAACTGCTACATAAAAAGAATGGTGTAACTCTGTGAGATACATTCATACATCACAAAGCTGTTTCTCAGAAAGCTTCTTTCTAGTTTTTATCTGAGGATATTTCCCTTGTCACCATATGCTTCAATGCGATCCAAAATATTCCTTCTCAGCTTCCCCAAAAACAGTGCTACCAAACTGCTCCATGAAAAGAATCATGTAACTCAGTGAGATGAATTCACAAATCACCAAGCAGTTTCTCAGAAAGCTTATTTCTGGTTTTTGTCTGAGGATATTTCCTTTTTCCCCATCAGCCTCAATGCGCTCACGAATATCCCTTTGCAGATTCCACGAAAATGGTGTTAGCAAACTTCACCATGAAAAGAACAGTGTAAATTTGTGAGGTGAATTTGCACATCACAAAGCAGTTTCTCAGAAGGTTTCTGTTTGGTTTTTATCTGAGGATATTTCCTTTGTCACCATAGGCTTCAATATGC
Source organism: Trachypithecus francoisi (assembly GCF_009764315.1). Taxonomy (NCBI): domain Eukaryota; kingdom Metazoa; phylum Chordata; class Mammalia; order Primates; family Cercopithecidae; genus Trachypithecus; species Trachypithecus francoisi. The sequence goes on from NW_022680775.1 coordinate 131,647, forward strand.
TCCCAAATATCCTATTGCAGATTCCCCAAAAACAGTGTTACCATATTGCTCCATGAAAACAATAGTGTAACTCTGTGAAATGAATTCACACATCACAAAGCTGTTTCTCAGTAATCTTCTTACTAGTTTTTATCAGAGGCTATTTCCTTTTTCACAATATTCCTCTATGCATTCCAGAATATCCCATTGCAGATTCCATGAAAAAAGTTTTAGCAAACGTCTCAAGGAAAACAACAGTGTAACTTTGTGAGATGAATTCATACATCACAAAGCAGATTCTCAGAAACGATATTTCTAGTTTTTATCTGAAGATATTTCCTCTGTCACCAGAGGCCTCAAATCGCTCCCAAATATTCCTTTGCAGATTCCATGAAAACAGTGTTAGGCAAGTGCTCCATGAAAAGAAAGGTGTAATTCTGTGAGATGAATTCACACATCAGAGAGAAAGGTCTCAGAAATCTTCTTTCTAGTTTTTATCTGAGAATATTTCCTTTGTCACCACAGGCTTCAATGCAATGTAAATTAACACTTCTGAGATTCCCCAAAAACAGTGCTGTCAAACGACTCCAATAAAAGTATTGTGTAACTCGGTGAGATGAATTCACAAATCACAAGGCAGTTTCTCAGAAAGCTTCTTTCTAGTTTTTATCTAAGGATATTTCCTTTTTCACCATATTCCTCAATGCACTTCCAAATATCCCATTGTAGATTCCAGGAAAAAAGTCTTAGAAAACTTCTCAATGAAAAGAATGGTGTAACACTGTGTGATGATGTCACACATCACAAAGCAGTTTCACAGAAAGCTTGTTTTTTGTTCCTCTCTGAGGATACATCTTTTGCAACCATAGGCTTCAATGTGCTCCCAAATATCCTATTGCAGATTCCATGAAAACAGTGTTATCAAACTGCTCAATGAAAACAACAGTGTGACTCTGTAAGATGAATTCACACATCACAAAGCAGTTTCTCAAAATGTTTCTTTCTAGTTGTTATCTGAGGTTATTTCCTTTTTCAGTATAGGCCTCAGTGTGCTCCCAAATATCCCTTTGCAGATTCCTCGAAAATCATGTTAACAAACTCTTCCATGAAAATAATGGTGTAACTCTGAGTGAGGAATTCACGCATCACCAAGAAATATCTCAGAAAGATTCTTTCTTGTTTTTATCTGTGAATATTTCCTTTGTCACAATAGGTTTCACTGCGATCGAAAATAACCCTTCTCAGATTCCCCAAAAACAGTGCTAAAAAACCGATCCATGAAAAGATTCATGTAACTCTCTGAGATGAATTAACACATGACAAAGTGATTTCCCAGAAAGCTTCTTTCTAGTTTCTATATGAAAATATTTGCTTTGTCACCCTAAGCTTCATTGTGCTCTGACATATCAGATTCAAGTTTCCAAGAAAAGAGTGTCAGCAAACAGCTCAATGTAAACAACTGTCTAATCTTGTGTGATGAATTCACACATCACTAATCAGTTTCTCAGAAAGCGTCTTTCTAGTTTTAGTCTGAGGATATTTCGTTTGAAACCATAGACATCAACGCCATCCAAAATATCCCTTCTCAGATTCCCCAAATCAGTGCTACCAAACTGTGCCATGAAAATAAAGGTGAAACTCTGTGAGATGAATTCACACATCACTACACAGTTTCATAGAAAGCTTCTTTTTGGTTGTTGTCTGAGGATATTTCATTTATCACCAAAGGCTTCAATGCACTCTGAAATACCCTATTGCAGATTCCACGAAAATATTGTTAGCAAACTGCACCATGAAAAAACTCTGAGACGAATTCACACATAACAAAGCAGTGTTTCAGAAAGTTTCCTTCTAGCTTTTATCTGAGGATATTTTCCTTTTCACCATATGTCTCAACTTTCTCCCAAACATCACTTTGTAGACTCCACAAAAACGGTGTTAGCAAACTGCTCCATGAAAAGAAACGAGTTTTTCTGAGAGATGAATACACACATCACAAAGAAGTTTCTCGGGAAACTTCTAGCTAGTTTCTGTCTGATTATAATTCTATATGTCACACATAGGCTTCAATGCAATCCAAAATATCCCTTCTCAGATCCCCCAAAACAGTGCTACCAAACTGCTACACAAAAAGAATGGTTTATCTCTGTGATATGAATTCACACATCACCAAAATGTTTCTCAGCCTGCTTCTTTCTAGATTCTTTCTGAGGATATTTCGTTTTTCTCCATATTCCTCAATGCTCTCTGGGATATCTCATTGCAGATTCCATGAAAAAAGTGTTAGCAAACTTCTCAATGAAAAGAACGGGGTAACTCAATGAGATAATTTCACACCTCACAAAGCAGCTTCACAGAAAGCTTCTTTTTGGTTTTTATCTGAGGATACTTCCTCTTTCACCATAAGCTTCAATGTGCTTCAAAATGTCCCAATGCAGACAGCAGGCAAACATTGTTAAGTAACTGCTCAATGAAAGGAACAATGTAACTCTGTGCGATGAATTGACACGACACAAAGCAGTTTCTTAGAAAGTTTCCTTTTGGGCTGGGCGCGTTGGCTCAAGCCTGTAATCCCAGCACTTTGGGAGGCTGGGACGGGCGGATCACGAGGTCAGGAGATCGAGACCATCCTGGCTAACGTGGTGAAACCCCGTCTCTACTAAAAAATACAAAAAACTAGCCGGGCGAGGTGGTGGGCGCCTGTAGTCCCAGCTACTCGGGAGGCTGAGGCAGGAGAATGGTGTAAACCCGGGAGGCGGAGCTTGCAGTGAGCTGAGATCCGGTCACTGCACTCCAGCCTGGGTGACAGAGCGAGACTCCGTCTCAAAAAAAAAAAAAAGAAAAGAAAAGTATCATGTAACACTGTCAGATGAATTTATAAACCACAGAGCAGTTTCTCAGAAAGATTCTTTCTACGTTTTATCTGAGGATATTTCCTGTTTCACTATAGGCCTCAATGCACTCCCGTATATCCCTTTGCAGTTTCCATGAATACAGTGTTAGCAAATTGTTCCATGAAAAGAAAGGTGTAACTCTGTGAGATGAATTCACACATCACAAAGAACTTTATCTGAAAGTTTCTTTCTAGTTTTTATCTGAGGATATTTCCTTTGACAACATAGGCTTCAGTATGATCCAAAATATCCCTTCTCAGATTCCCCAGAAACAGTGCTACCAAACTGATCCATGAAAAAAATCATGTAACTCTGGGAGATGAATTAACATATCACAAAGCAGTTTCTCAGAATGCTTCTTTGAAGTTTTTATATGATGATATTTCATTTATCACCCTAAGCTTCAATGCACTCAAAATATCCCAATGCAGATTCCAAGGAAACTGTGTTAGCAAACTGCTCCCTGAAAAGAACAGTATAACCCTGTGATATGAATTCACACATCAAAAAGCAGTTTTTCACAAAGCTTCTTTCTAGTTTTTATCTGAGGATAATTCCTTTTTCACCATAGGGCTCAATGCACTCGCAAATATACCTTTGCAGATTCCACGAAAACAGGGTTAGCAAAGTGCTCCATGAAAGAAAGAGGTAACACTGTGAGATGCATTCCCACATCATAAAGGAGTATCTCGGAAAACTTCTTTATAATTTTCATCTGAGGATATTTCCATTGTCACCATAGGCTTCAAGGTGATCCTAAATATCCCTCTCAAGATTCCTCCAAAAAATTGCTATCAAACTGCTCCATGAAAGGAATCGTGTAACTCTGTATGATGAATTCAGTAATACCAAAGAAGTTTCTCAGAAAGCTTTTTTCTAGTTTTTGTCTGAGGATATTTTCTTTGTCACTATAAGCTTCAATATGGTAAGAAATATCCCATTGCAGATTCCAAGAAAACAGTGCTAGCAAACTACTCAATGGAAAGAACAGTGTAACTCTGTGAGCTGAATTTACAAAACACAATGCAGTTTCTCAGAAAACTTCTTTTTGGTTATTATCTGATTAAAATTCCTTTGTCAACCCAGGCTTCATTATGCTCCCAAATGTCCTTTTGCAGATTCCATGAGAAAAGTGTTATCAAACTGCTCATTGAAAAGAATGATGTATCTCTGTAAGATGAATTGACACAACACAAAGCAGTTTCTCAGAAACCTTTTTTTTTTTGTCTTAGGATATTTCCTTTTTCACTACAGATCTCAATGCATGCCAAATTTTACAGATTTCACGAAAGCAGTGTGAGCAAACTGATCCATTAAAAGAAAGGTGTAGCTCTGTAAGATGCATTAACACATAGCAAATTACTTTCTCGGAATGCTTCTTACCAGTTTTTATCTGAGGATAGTTTCTTAGTCACCGTAGGCTTCAATGGGATCCAAAATATCCCTTCTCATATTCCCCAATAACAGTGCTAACAAACTGATCCATGAAAACTATCCTGAACACTGTGAGATGAATTAACACATCACAACATAGTTTGTCATGAGATTACTTCCAGTTTTTAAATGAGGAGATTTCCCTTGTCAACAAAAGCTTCGAAGCGCTCCAAAATATCTCATTGCAGATTCCAAGAAAACAGCGTCAACAAACTGCTCAATTAAAAGAACAGTGTAATTCTGTGAGATGAATTCACACATCAAAAAATAGTTTCTCAGAAAGCTTTATTCTAGCTTTTATTTGAGGATATTTCTTTGTTCACTATAGGACCAAAGCGCTCCCAAATATCCCTTTGCAGTTTCCATGAAAACAGTGTTAGCAAACTGCACCATGAAAAGAATGGTGTATCTCTGTGAGATGAATTCACACATCCTAGTTAACTTTCTCAGAAAGCTTCTCTCTAGAAAAATATCCGAGGATATTTTCTTTGCCACCATAGGCTTCAATGTCATACAAAATATCCTTTCTCAGATTCCCCAAAACAGGGCTAACAGATTGATCCATGAAAAGAATCGTGTAATGCTGTGAGATGAATTAAAACATCTCAAAGTGGTTTCTCAGAAAGCTTCTTTCTAGTATTTATATGAAGGTGTTTCCTTTGTCATTATAGACTTCAATGTGATCCACAAGGTCCCTCATGAGATTCTGCAAAAACAGTGCTAACAAATTGCTCCATGAAAAGAATCGTGAAACTCTGAGATGAAATCACAAATAACAAAGCAGTTTCTCAGAAAGCTTCTTTCTAATTTTTGTCTGAGGATATTTCCTTTGTCACCATAAGCTTCAATGTGCTTCAAAATATCCCATTGCAGATTGCAAGAAAACAGTGTTAGCAAAACTGTGCAATGACAATAACAGTGTAACTCTGTGAGGTGAATTCACACAACAGAAAGTAGTTTCTCAGAAAGCTTCTTTTCGGTTTTCATCTGAAGATGTTTCCTTTGTAACCATAGACTTCAATGCATTCCCAAATATCCTTTTGTAGATTCCACGAAAAAGTGTTATCAAACGGCTCAATGAAAAGAAAGGTGCAATTCTGTCAGATGAATACACACATCACAAAGCAGTTTCTCTGAAAGTTTCCTGCTAATTTTTATCTGAGGACATTTCCTTTTTCACTCTAGGCCACAATGCACTCCCAAATTTCCCTTTGCAGATTCCATGAAAACAGTGTTAGCAAACAGCTCCATGAAAAAAGCTGTAAACCTGTAAGATGAATTCACATATTTGAAAAAAACATTATCAGAAAGCTTCTTGGTAGTTTTTATGTGAGGATATTTTCTTAGTCACTAAGGGCTTCAATGTGACACAAAATATCCCTTCTCAGTTTCCCCAACAACAGTGCTACCAAACTGATCCATGTAAAGAATTGTATAATTCTGTGAGATGATTTAACACATCACAAAGCAGTTTCTCAGAAAGCTTCTTTCTATTTTTTATATGAAGATATTTCCTTTGACACCATAAACTTCAATGCACTCCAAAATATGCCATTGCAGATTCCAAGAAAACAGTGTTAGCAGACTACTAAATAAAAAGAAGAGTGTAACTCTTTGAGATGAATTCACACATCACAATCCAGTTTGTGAGAAAGCTTCTTTCTAATTTTTTTTTTGTTGTTGTTGTTGTTTTTTTTTCTTTTTAGTACTTTTTTTATTATTATACTTTAAGTTCTAGGGTACAGGTGCATAACGTGCAGGTTTGTTACATATGTATACTTGTGCCATGTTGGTGTGCTGAACCCATCAACTTGTCAGCACCCATCAGTTCGTCATTTATATCAGGTATAACTCCCAATGCAATCCCTCCCCCCGCCCATAATAGGCCCTGGTGTGTGATGTTCCCCTTCCCGAGTCCAAGTGATTTCATTGTTCAGTTCCCACCTATGAGTGAGAACATGCGATGTTTGGTTTTCTCTTCTTGTGATAGTTTGCTAAGAATGATGGTTTCCAGCTGCATCGATGTCCCTACAAAGGACGCAAACTCATCCTTTTTTATGGCTGCATAGTGTTCCATGATGTATATGTGCCACATTTTCTTAATCCAGTCTGTCACAGATGGACATTTGGGTTGATTCCAAGTCTTTGCTATTGTGAATAGTGCCGCAATAAACATACGTGTGCATGTGTCTTTGTAGTAAATATACAATCATGTCATCTGCAAACAGGGACAATTTGTCTTCTTCATTTCCTAACTGGATACCCTTGATTTCTTTCTCTTGCCTGATTGCCCTAGCCAGAACTTCCAACACTATGTTGAATAAGAGTGGTGAGAGAGGGCATCCCTGTCTTGTGCCAGTTTTCAAAGGGAATTTTTCCAGTTTTTTTCCATTCAGTATGATATTAGCTGTGGGTTTGTCATAAATAGCTCTTATTATTTTGAGGTACGTTCCATCAATACCGAATTTATTGAGCGTTTTTAGCATAAAGGGCTGTTGAATTTTGTCAAAAGCCTTTTCTGCATCTATTGAGATAATCATGTGGTTCTTGTCTTTGGTTCTGTTTATATGCTGGATTACGTTTATTGATTTGCGAATGTTGAACCAGCCTTGCATCCCAGAGAGGAAGCCCACTTGATCATGGTGGATAAGCTTTGTGATGTGCTGCTGAATCCGGTTTGCCAGTATTTTATTGAGAATTTTTGCATCGATGTTCATCAGGGATGTTGGTCTAAAATTCTCTTTTTTTGTTGTGTCTCTGCCAGGCTTTGGTATCAGGATGATGGTGGCCTCCTAAAATGAGTTAGGGAGGATTCCCTCTTTTTCTATTGATTGGAATAGTTTCAGAAGGAATGGTACCAGCTCCTCCTTGTACCTCTGGTAGAATTCAGCTGTGAATCCACCTGGTCCTGGACTTTTTTTGGTGGGTAGGCTATTAATTGTTGCCTCAATTTCACAGCCTGCTATTGGTCTATTCAGGGATTCAACTTCTTCCTGGTTTAGTCTTGGAAGAGTGTAAGTGTCCAGGAAATTATTCATTTCTTCTAGATTTTCTAGGTGATTTGCGTAGAGGTGTTTATAGTATTCTCTGATAGTAGCTTGTATTTCTGTGGGTTTGGTGGTGATATCCCCTTTAGTATTTTTTATTGCGTCTATTTGATTTTTCTCTCTTTTTTTCTTTATTAGGCTTGCTAGTGGTCTATCAATTTTGTTGATCTTTTCAAAAAGCAACTCCTGGATTCATTGATTTTTTGGAGGGTTTTTGTGTCTCTATCTCCTTCAGTTCTGCTCTGATCTTAGTTATTTCTTGCCCTCTGCTAGCTTTTGAATGTGTTTGCTCTTGCCTCTCTAGTTCTTTTAATTGTGGTGTAAGAGGGTCAATTTTAGATCTTTCCTGCTTTCTCTTGTGGGCATTTAGTGCTATAAATTTCCCTCTACACACTGCTTTAAATGTGTCCCAGAGATTCTGGTATGTTGTTTCTTTGTTCTCATTGATTTCAAAGAACATCTTTATTTCTGCCTTCATTTCGTTATGTACCCAGTAGTCATTCCGGAGCAGGTTGTTGAGTTTCCATGTAGTTGAGCGGTTTTGATTGAGTTTCTTAGTCCTGAGTTCTAGTTTGATTGCACTGTGGTCTGAGAGACAGTTTGTTATAATTTCTGTGTTTTTATATTTGCTGAGGAGTGCTTTACTTCCAATTATCTGGTCAAATTTGAATTAAGTGCGATGTTGTGCTGAGAAGAATGTATATTCTGTTGATTTGGGGTGGAGAGTTCTATAGATGTCTATTAGGTCCGCTTGGTGCAGAGATGAGTTCAATTCCTGGATATCCTCGTTAACTTTCTGTCTCGTTGATCTGTCTAATGTTGACAGTGAGGTGGTGAAGTCTCCCATTATTATTGTATGGGAGTCTAAGTCTCTTTGTAAGTCTCTAAGGACTTGCTTCATGAATCTGGGTGCTCCTGTATTGGGTGCATATATATTTAGGATAGTTAGCTCTTCCTGTTGAATTGATACCTTTTGATCTTTGATGGTTTAAAGTCTGTTTTATCAGAGACTAGGATTGCAACCCCTGCTTTATTTTGTTCTCCATTTGCTTGGTAGATCTTCCTCCATCCCTTTATTTTGAGCCTATTTATGTCTCTGCATGTGAGATGGGTCTCCTGAATACAGCAGACTGATGGGTCTTGGCTCTTTATCCAGTTTGGCAGTCTGTGTCTTTTCATTGGAGCATAGTCCATTTACATTTAAGGTTAATATTGTTATGTGTGAAGTTGATCCTGCCATTATGATATTAACTGGTTATTTTGCTCGTTAGTTGATGCAGTTTCTTCCTAGCCTCGATGGTCTTTACATTTTGTTATGTTTTTAGAATGGCTGGTACCGGTTGCTCATTTCCATGTTATGGGCTTCCTTCAGAGTCTATTGTAAGGCAGGCCTGGTGGTGACAAAATCTCTAAGCATTTGCTTATCTGTAAAAGATTTTATTTCTCCTTCACTGATGAAACTTAGTTTGGCTGGATATGAAATTCTGGGTTGAAAATTCTTTTCTTTAAGAATGTTGAATATTGGCCCACACTCTCTTCTGGCTTATAGAGTTTCTGTCGAGAGATCTGCTGTTAGTCTGATGGGCTTCCCTTTGTTGGTAACCCGACGTTTCTCTCTGGCTGCCGTTAAGATTTTTTTCTTCATTTCAACTTTGGTGAATCTGGCAATTATGTGTCTTGTAGTTGCTCTTCTCGAGGAGTAACTTTATGGCGTTCTCTGTATTTCTTGAATTTGAATGTTGGCCTGCCCTACTAGGTTGGGGAAGTTCTCCTGGATGATATCCTGAAGAGTGTTTTCCAACTTGGTTCCATTTTCCGCCTGACTTTCAGGCACCCCAATCAGACGTAGATTTGGTCTTTTTACATAATCCCATACTTCTTGCAGGCTTTGTTCATTTCTTTTTCTTCTTTTTTCTTTTGGTTTCTCTTTTCACTTCTTTTCATTTATTTGATCCTCAATCGCTGATACTCTTTCTTCCAGTTGATCGAGTCGGTTACTGAAGCTTGTGCATTTGTTACGTATTTCTCGTGTAATGGTTTACATCTCTGTCGTTTCGTTTATGACCTTCTCTGCATTAATTAGTCTAGCTGTCAATTCTTCCACTCTTTTTTCAAGGTTTTTAGTTTCTTTGCACTGGGTATGTAATTCCTCCTTTAGCTCTGAGAAGCTTGTTGGACTGAAGCCTTCTTCTCTCATCTCGTCAAAGTCATTCTCTGACCAGCTTCGATTCGTTGCTGGCGATGAGCTGCACTCTTTTGCAGGGGGAGATGCGCTCTTATTTTTTGAATTTCCAGGTTTTCTGCACTGCTTTTTCCCTATCTTTGTGGTTTTATCTTCCTCTGGTCTTTGATGATGGTGACGTACTGATGGGGTTTTGGTATAGGTGTCCTTCCTGTTTGAAAGTTTTCCTTCTAACAGTCAGGACCCTCAGCTGTCGGTCTGTTGGAGATTGCTGGAGGTCCACTCCATACCCTGTTTGTCTGGGTATCAGCAGCAGAGGTTGCAGAAGATAGAATATTGCTGAACAGCGAGTGTACCTGTCTGATTCTTACTTTGTAAGCTTCCTCTCAGGGGTGTACTCCACCCTGTGAGGTGTGGGGTGTCAGACTGCTCCTAGTGGGGGATGTCTCACAGTTAGGCTACTCAGGGGTCAGGGACCCACTTTTGCAGACTGTCTGTCCCTTCTCAGTCTCAACCTCCGTGTGGGGACATCCACTGCTCCCTTCAAAGCTGTCAGACAGAGTCTTTTGCATCTGCACAGCTTTCTGCTGCTTTTTTTTTTGTTGTTTTTTAGCTGTGTCCTGTCCCCAGACGTGGAGTCTACCGAGACAGGCAGGTTTCCTTGAGCTGCTGTGAGCTCCACCAAGTTCAAGCTTCCCAGCAGCTTTGTTTACCTACTTAAGCCTCAGCAATGGCGGGCGCCCCTCCCCCAGCCTCGCTGCTGCCTTGAGGTTAGATCGCAGACTGCTGTGTTAGCAATGAGGGAGGCTCCGTGGCTGTGGGACCCTACCGGCCAGGTGTGGGATATAATCTCCTTATGTGCCCGATTGCTTAAAGCGCAGTATTGGGGTGGGAGTTACCCGATTCTCCAGGTGTTGTGTGTCTCAGTTCCCCTGACTAGGAAAAGGGATTCCCTTCCCCCTTGTGCTTCCCAGGTGAGGTGATGCCTCACCCTGCTTCAGCTTTCACTGGTCAGGCTGCAGCAGGTGACCAGCACCGATTATCCGACACTCCGTAGAGAGATGACCCCAGTACCTCAGTTGAAAATGCAGAAATCACACGTGTTCTGTGTCGCTCGTGCTGGGAGTTGGAGACTGGAGCAGTTCCTATTCGGCCATCTTGCTCCGCCCTTCTTTCTAATTTTTATCAGAGGATATTCACTTTTTCACCGTAGGACTCAATGTGATCCCAAATAAACCTTTGGAGATTCCACGAAAACTTGTTAGCAAACTGCTCCATGAAAAGAAAGGTGTAACAGAGTGATGTGCATTCCCACAACACAGGGAAGTTTCTCAGAAATTTTCTGTATAGTTTTAATCTCAGGATATTTCCATTGTTACCATAGGCTTCAATGCAATTCAAAGTATCCCTTCTAAGATTCCCCAAAGTCAGTCCTACCAAACTTAACCATGAAAAGTATTGTGTAGCTCTGTGAGATGAATTAACACATCACAAAACTGTTTCTCAGAAAACTTCTTTCTAGTTTTTATACGAGGATATTTTGTTTGTCACCTTATGCTTCAATGTGCTCCAAAATATCGCATTGAAGATTCCTAGAAAACAGTTTTAGCTGACTGCTTAGTAGAAAGAACAGTGTAATACTGTGAGATGAATTCACACATCACAAATCATTTTCCCTCAGAGATTCTTTCTGGTGTTTATATGAGGATATTCCCTTTTCCACCATAGGCCTCATGTACTCCCATATATTCCTTTGCAGATTCCAGGAAACAGTGTTAACAATCTTCTCCATGAAAAGAATTGTGTAACTCTGTGAGATGAATTCACAAATCACAAAGCAGTTTCTCATAAAGCTTCTTTCTAGTTTTTGTCTGAGGTTACTTTTTTTCCCCCAATAAGCTTCAATGCACTCTGAAGTATCCCATTGCAGATTCCACGAAAACAGCGTTCAGAAACTGTTCAATGAACAGAACTGTGTAATTCTGTGAGATGAATTCACGCGTCACAAAGCAGTTTCTCAGAAATCTTTTTTCTAGTTTTTATATGAGAGTATTCCCTTTGTCACCGTAAACTTCAATGTGCTCTGAAATATCCCATTGCATATTCCAAGAAAACAGTGTTAGCAAACTGCTCAATGAAAAGAACAGTGTAACGCTGTGAGAAAAGTTCACACATCACAATGTAGTTTCTCAGAAGGCTTCCTTCTTGTTTTTATCTGAGGATATTTCCTTTTTCACCATAGGCTTCAATCCACTCCCAAATTTCCCTTGCAGATTCCACAAAAACAGTGTTATTCAACTGCCCCATGAAAAGAAAGGTGTAACTCTGTCAGGTGAATTCACACATCACAAAGAAGAGTCTCAGAGAGCTTCTTTCTAGTTTGTATCTGAGGATATATCCTTTGTTAAAGTAGGCTTCTGTGCAATCCAAAATATCCCTTCACAGATACCCCAATAACAGTGCTACCAAACTGATCCATGAAAATAGTTGTGTAACTCTGTGAGAAGAATTCATAAACCACAAAGGAGTTTCTCAGAAAGCTTCTTTCTCATTTTTATCTGAGGATATTTGTGGGGAAAAGAAAGAAAGATCAGACTGTTACTGTGTCTATATAGAAAGAATTAGACATAAGAGACTCCATTTTGTTCTGTATTTGTGATGTTGTTAATCTGTGATCCTACCCCCAACCTTGTCCTTGCAAGAGACATGTGCTATGGTGACTCAAGGTTTAAAGGATTTTGGGCTGTGCAGGGTGTGCTTTGTTAAACAATTGCCTGAAGGCAGCTTGCTGGTTAAAAGTCATCACCATTCTCTTAATCTCAATTACCCTGGGACATGCGCACTGCCAAAAGTCACAGGAACCTCTGCCTATGAAAGCTAGGTATTGTCCAAGGTTTCTCCCCATGTGATAGTCTGAAATATGGCCTCGTAGGAAGGGAAAGAACTGATTGTCCCCCAGCCTGACACCCATGAAGGGTCTGTGCTGAGGAGGAGTAGTACAAGAGGAAAGAAGGCCTCTTGGCAGTTGTTGGCAGTTGAGATAGAGAAAATCATCTGTGTCCTGCCCATCCCTGAGCAATGGAACATCTTGGTATAAAACCCGATTTTATGTTCTGTTTACTGAGAAAGGAGAAAACCGCCTTAGGTTGAAAGGTGGGACTTGCTAGCGCAATGCTGCTCTTTATGTACGAAAAACGTTTATGGAGATGTTTACATATGCATATCAAGCATATGCATATCAAGGAAAAGTGTTTCCTTATACTTATTCATGTCACAGAGAACTTTATTCATGTCTTACTGCTGACTTTCTCCCTATAATGATCCATTATTATCCTGCCACTTCCTTTTCTTTAAGATGGTAAAGATAATTATCAATAAATACTAAGGGAACTCAGAGACCGGTGCCAGCATGGGTCCTCTGTATGTTGAGTGCCAGTCCCCTGGACCCACTTTTTCTTTCTCTATACTTTGTCTCTGTGTCTCATTTTTCTTCTCAAGTCTCTCATTCCACCTAACGGGAAATGCCCACAGGTGTGGAGGGGTAGGCCACCCCTTCAGATATTTAAATTATCACCATAATCTTCAATGCGATCGAAAATATCCCTTCTCAGATTCACCAAAAACAGTGCTATCAAACTGCTCCATGAAATGAATTGTGTAATTCTGTGCGGTGAATTCACACATCACAAGGAAGTTTCTCAGAAAGCTTGTTTCTGGTTTTTGTCTGAGGATATTTCCTTTGTCATCATAGACTTCAATGAGATCCAAAATATCACTTTTCAGATTACCCAAAAACAATGCTACCCAATTGCTCCATGAAAAGAATCGTGTAACTCTGTGACATGTTTTCACAAATCACATAACAGTTTCTCAGAAAGTTTCTTTCTAGTTTTTGTCTTAAGGTATTTCCTTTGTCAACATAAGCTTCAATGCATTCTGAAATATAACATTGCAATTTCCAAAAAAACAGTGTTGGCAACCTGTTGAATGATGAGTGTAACTCTGTGAGGTGAATTTACACATCACAAAGCAGTTTCTGAGAAAGCTTTTTTCTAGTTTTTATCTGAGGATATTTCCTTTGTCACCATGAGCTTCAATGTGCTCCGAAATATCTGATTGCAGATTCTAAGAAAGCAGTGTTAGCAAACTGTTCAATGAAAACAACATTGTAACTCTATGAGATGAATTCACATATCACAAAGCAGTTTCTCAGAAAGATTCTTTCTAGTTTTTATGTGAGGATATTTCCTTTTTCTCCCTGGGACACAATGCGCTCCAAATATGCCTTTAAAGATTCTATGAAAACACTGTTGGCAATCTGATCCATGAAAAGAAACGTGTACCTCTGTGAAATGAATTCACACATCATGAATAAGTTTCTGAGAAAGCTTCTTTCTAGTTTTGAGTTGAGGATATTTCCTTTGTTACCATAGGCTTGAAATCAACTGAGAATATCCCAACTCAGATTACCCCAAACCAGTGCTAACAAACTGATCCATGAATAGAATCTTGTAACTCTGTGATATGAATTAACCCACCACAACTCAGATTCTCAGTTTTTATATGATTAATTTTCTAGTTTTTATATGATGATATTTACTTTGTAAGAATAAGCTCCAATGTGCTCCAAAATATGTAATTGCAGTTTCCAAGACAACTGTGTTAACAAACTCTTCAATGAAAAAACAGTGTAACTCTGTGAGATAAATTCACACATCACAAAGCAGTTTCTCAGAAAGCTTAGTAGTTTTTGACTGAGGATGTTTCCTTTTTCATCGTGGGCCTCAATGTGCTCACGAATATCCCTTTGAAGATTAAACGAAAATAGTGTTAGCATAGTGTTCCATGAAAAGAAATGTGTAAATCTGTGAGATTAATTCACACATAAAAAACTGGTTTCTCAGAAAGCTTCTTTTTGGTTTTTGTCTGAGGATATTTCCTTTGTCACCATATTCTTCGGTGCACTCCCAAATATCCTATTGCAGATTCCATGAAAACAGTTTCAGCAAACTGCTCCAAGAAAACAGTCGTGTTACTCTGTGAGATGAATACACACATCACAAAGCAGTATCTCAGAAAGCTTTCCAGTTTTTATCTGAGGATATTTCCTTTTTCAAAATACTCTTCAATGTGATTCAAAATATCCCTTCTCAGATTCCTCAAAAACAGTGCTACCAAACTGCTCCATTAAAAGAATGAGGTAACTCTGTGAGATGAATTCACAAATCTCAAAGCAGTTTCTAAGAATGTTTCTTTCTAGTTTTTATCTGAGGATATTTCCTTTTTCACCATAGGACTCAATGCACTCTCAAATATACCTTTGCATATTAGACGAAAACAGTGTTAACAAACTGCTCCATGAAGAAAAACGTGTAAATCTGTGACATAAATTCACATATCACAAAGCAGTTTCTCAGAAATCTTCTATCTAGTTTTTTTCTGAGGATATTTCGTTTTTCACTATAGACCTCAATGTGCTCCAGAATATACCATTACAGATTACATGAAAACAGTGTTAGCAAACTGCTCCATGAAAAGAAAGGTGTAGCTCTGTGAGATGAATTCACATATCACAAATAACTTTCTCTGAAAGCTTCTTTCTAGTTTTTATATAAGGATATTTCCTTTGTCATCATAGGTTTCAATGTGATCCAAAATAACCCTTCTCAGATTCCCCAAAAACACTGCTCGAAACTGATCCATGAAAATTATCGTGTAACTCTTTGAGATGAATTAACACATCACAAAGCGGTTTCTCAGAAAGCTTCTTTTTAGTGTTTATACGAGGATATTTCCTTTGTCACCCTAAACTTCAATGTGCTCCAAAATATCGCATTGCAGATTCCAGGAAAACAGTGTCAGCCAGCTGCTCCATGAAAAGAACAGTGTAACTCTGTGAGGGGAATTCATGCATCCAAAAGTAGCTCCTCAGAAAACTTATTTCTAGTTTAAACATGAGAATATTTCCTTTTCCACCATAGACTTAAATGTGTTCCAAAGTAACTTCTCTCAGATACCACAAAAACAGTGATGCTGAACTTCTCAATCAATAAAAACGTTAAACTCTGAGATGAATATACACATCACAGAAACGTTTCTAGAAAAGCTTCTCCAAAGTTTTAATCTGAAGTTATTTCCGTTTTCACCTTAGACCACTACTAGCTCCCGAATATCCCTTTGCAGATTCCTAGAAAGAGTGCTACCAAACTGCTCAAAGAAAAGAAGTTGTAGGCCGGGCGCGGTGGCTCAAGCCTGTAATCCCAGCACTTTGGGAGGCCGAGGCGGGTGGATCACGAGGTCAGGAGATCGAGACCCTCCTGGCTAACACAGTGAAACCCCGTCTCTACTAAAAACACACACACACAAAAAAAGCCGGGCACGGTGGCAGGCACCTGTAGTCCCAGCTACTCGGAGGCTGAGGCGGGAGAATGGCGGGAACCCGGGAGGCGGAGCTTGCAGTGAGCCGAGATCGCGCCACTGCACTCCAGCCTGGGCGACAGAGCAAGACTCCGTCTCAAAAAAAAAAAAAAAAAAAAAAAAAAGAAAGTTGTAATTGTGCCTGATAAATTCAATCATCACAAAGAAATGTATTTGAAAGCTCCTTTCTAGTTTTCATCTATGCATATTTACTTTTCCACTATCAGCCTCAATGCACTCCTAAATATCCCTTCTCAGACAGCACAAATACAGTGATGGCAAACTGCTCAATCAACAAAAGTGTATATCTCTATGAGGTGAATACACATATCACAAAACAGTTATTCAAAAACCTTCTATCCAGATTTGATCTGCAGATATTTACTTTTTCACCATAGGCCTCTATGAGCTCCCGAAAATCCCTTTGCAGATTCTCCAAAAACAGTGCTTTGAAACTGCTCAATGAAAAGAAAGGTGTAATTCTGTGAGATGAATTCACCCATAACAAAGCAGTTTCTCATAAAGCTTTTTCTAGTTTTTATGTGAGGATATTTCCTTTGTCACCATATACTTCAATGCACTCCAAAATATCAGATTTCAGATTTCAAGAAAACAGTATAAGCAAATTGCTCAGTGAAAAGAACAGTGTAACTCTGTGAGTTGAATTCACACATCACAATGCAGTTTCTCAGAAAGCTTCTTTCTGATTTTAATCTGAGGATACCTCCTTTTTCACCACAGGCCTCAAAGTGCTCCCAAATATCCCTTTGCAGATTCCATGAAAACAGTGTTATTAAACTGCTCAATGGAAACAGCAGTGTATTTCTGTGAGATGAATTCACACATTCAAAAGTAGTTTCTCAGAAAGCTTCTTTCTAGTTTTTATCTGAGGATATTTCCTATTTCACCCTAGGCCTCAATGCCCTCCCATATATCACGTTTCTGATTCCACCAAAACTGTGTCTACACATTGTTCCATGAAAAGATAGGTGTAACTCTGTGAGGTGAATTCACACATAGCAAAGAACTTTCAGAAAGCTTCTTTCTAGTTTTTATCTGAGGATATTTCGTTTGTCATCATTGGCTTCAAAGCCATCCAAAACATCCCTCCTCAGATCCTCCAAAAACAGTGCTACCAAACTGTTCAATGAAAAGAAAGGTGTAACTCTGTGAGATGAATTCACACATCACATGGCTCTTTCTCAGAAAGTTTCTTGCTAGTTTTTATCTGAGGATATTTCCTTTTTCACCATATTTTTCAATGTTCTCTGGAATATCCCATTGCAGATTCCACAAAAAAAAAAGCGTTAGCAAACTTCTCAATGAAAAGAACGGTGTAAGTCTGTGAGATGAACTCACATATTCACAAAGAGGTTTCTCAAGATGTTTCTTTCTAGATTTTATCTGAGGATATTTCCTTTGTCACCATAGGCTTCAATGTGTTCCAAAATATCTCTTCTCAGATTTCCCAAAAGGAGTGCTACCAAACTACTCCATGAAAAGAATTTTGTAACTATGTGAGATGAATTCATAAATCACAAAGCAGTTTCTCAGAAAGCATCTTTCTAGATTTTATCTTAGGATATTTCCTTTTCCACCCTTTGCCTCAATGCACTCGTGAATATCCCTTTGCAGATTCCCTGAAAATAGTGTTAGCAAACTGCTCCATGAAAAAAAAGGTGTAAATCGGTGAGATAAATTCACACATCACAAAGCAGTTTTTCAGAAAGCTTCTTTTTGGTTTTTGTCTGACGATATTTCCTTTGTCACCATAGACTTCAAACACACCCAAATATCCCTTCTCAGACACCACAAAAAAAGATGCCAAACTGCTCTCTCAAAATAAGATGAATGCACACATCACAAAGGACTTATCATAAACTTTCTCTCCAGTTTTTACCTGAAGATATTTCCTTTTTAAACTTTGCCCTCTATCCCTTCTTTATTATCCCGTTGCATATTCCACAAAAACAGTGTTACCAAACTGCTCAGTGAAAAGGAAGATTTAACTGGGGTTGGTGAATCCACGCATTACAAAACAGCCCCTCAGAAAGCTTCTTTCTAGTATTTATCTGAGGGTATTTCCTTTTGTAACCATAGGCCTCTCTGTTCTTCGAATATCCCTTTGTAGATTAAACAAAAACAGGGTTACCAACTTTTTCAATGAAAAGAATGGTTTGCCTGTGGGAGGTGAAATCACCCATCACAAAGAAATTTCCCAGAAGACTTCTTTGTAGTTTTTATCTGTGCATATGTACTTTTCCACAATCAATGTCAATGCACTCGCAAAGATTCCTTCTCACATACCACAAAAACAGTGATGTCAAACTGCTCGATCAACAGAGTGGTTCATCTCTATGAGGTGAATACACATATCATGAAACATCTTCTCAAAACCTTCTCTCCAGCTTTTATCTGAAGATAATTCCTTTTTGACCAAAGGCCTCTATGAGCTGCCAGAAATCCCTTTGCAGATCCCCAAAAACAGGGCCATCAAACTGTTCAATGAAAAGAAAAGTGTAACTCTGCGACATGAATTCACCCATCACAAAGCAGTTTCTCAGAAACCTTCTTTCTAGTTTTTCTCTGAGGATATTTCCTTATTCACCATAGGTCTCAATGCGCTCGTGAATATCCCTTTGCAGATTCCACAAAAAAAGTGTTAGCAAACTGCTCCATGAAAGGAAAAGTGTAAAACTGTGAGGTGAATTCACACATCACAAAGCAGTTTCTCAGAAAGCTTATTTTGGTTGTGCTCTTAAGATATCTCCTTTGTCACCATAGGCTTCAATGCACTCCCAAGTATCCTCTTTCAGAATTCACAAAAACAGTGTTATCAAACAGCTCAATGGAAACAACAATGTATCTCTGGAGATGAATTCACACATCCAAAAGTAGTTTCTCAGAAAGCTTCTTTCTAGTTTTTATCTGAGGATATTTCCTATTTCACCCTAGGCCTCAATGCCCTCCCATATATCACGTTTCTGATTCCACCAAAACTGTGTCTACACATTGTTCCATGAAAAGATAGGTGTAACTCTGTGAGGTGAATTCACACATAGCAAAGAACTTTCAGAAAGCTTCTTTCTAGTTTTTATCTGAGGATATTTCGTTTGTCATCATTGGCTTCAAAGCCATCCAAAACATCCCTCCTCAGATCCTCCAAAAACAGTGCTACCAAACTGTTCAATGAAAAGAAAGGTGTAACTCTGTGAGATGAATTCACACATCACATGGCTCTTTCTCAGAAAGCTTCTTGCTAGTTTTTATCTGAGGATATTTCCTTTTTCACCATATTTCTCAATGTTCTCTGGAATATCCCATTGCAGATTCCACAAAAAAAAAAGCGTTAGCAAACTTCTCAATGAAAAGAACGGTGTAAGTCTGTGAGATGAACTCACATATTCACAAAGAGGTTTCTCAAGATGTTTCTTTCTAGATTTTATCTGAGGATATTTCCTTTGTCACCATAGGCTTCAATGTGTTCCAAAATATCTCTTCTCAGATTTCCCAAAAGGAGTGCTACCAAACTACTCCATGAAAAGAATTTTGTAACTATGTGAGATGAATTCATAAATCACAAAGCAGTTTCTCAGAAAGCATCTTTCTAGATTTTATCTTAGGATATTTCCTTTTCCACCCTTTGCCTCAATGCACTCGTGAATATCCCTTTGCAGATTCCCTGAAAATAGTGTTAGCAAACTGCTCCATGAAAAAAAAGGTGTAAATCGGTGAGATAAATTCACACATCACAAAGCAGTTTTTCAGAAAGCTTCTTTTTGGTTTTTGTCTGACGATATTTCCTTTGTCACCATAGACTTCAAACACACCCAAATATCCCTTCTCAGACACCACAAAAACGATGCCAAACTGCTCTCTCAAAATAAGATGAATGCACACATCACAAAGGACTTATCATAAACTTTCTCTCCAGTTTTTACCTGAAGATATTTCCTTTTTAAACTTTGCCCTCTATCCCTTCTTTATTATCCCGTTGCATATTCCACAAAAACAGTGTTACCAAACTGCTCAGTGAAAAGGAAGATTTAACTGGGGTTGGTGAATCCACGCATTACAAAACAGCCCCTCAGAAAGCTTCTTTCTAGTATTTATCTGAGGGTATTTCCTTTTTTAACCATAGGCCTCTCTGTTCTTCGAATATCCCTTTGTAGATTAAACAAAAACAGGGATACCAACTTTTTCAATGAAAAGAATGGTTTGCCTGTGGGAGGTGAAATCACCCATCACAAAGAAATTTCCCAGAAGACTTCTTTATAGTTTTTATCGGTGCATATGTACTTTTCCACAATCAATATCAATGCACTCGCAAAGATTCCTTCTCAGATACCACAAAAACAGTGATGTCAAACTGCTCCATCAACAGAGTGGTTCATCTCTATGAGGTGAATACACATATCATGAAACATCTTCTCAAAAACCTTCTCTCCAGCTTTTATCTGAAGATAATTCCTTTTTGACCAAAGGCCTCTATGAGCTGCCAGAAATCCCTTTGCAGATCCCCAAAAACAGGGCCATCAAACTGTTCAATGAAAAGAAAAGTGTAACTCTGTGACATGAATTCACCCATCACAAAGCAGTTTCTCAGAAACCTTCTTTCTAGTTTTTCTCTGAGGATATTTCCTTATTCACCATAGGTCTCAATGCACTCGTGAATATCCCTTTGCAGATTCCACAAAAAAAGTGTTAGCAAACTGCTCCATGAAAGGAAAAGTGTAAAACTGTGAGATGAATTCACACATCACAAAGCAGTTTCTCAGAAAGCTTATTTTGGTTGTGCTCTTAAGATATCTCCTTTGTCACCATAGGCTTCAATGCGCTCCCAAGTATCCTCTTTCAGAATCCCCAAAAACAGTGTTATCAAATGGCTCAATGGAAACAACAATGTATCTCTGTGAGATGAATTCACACATCCAAAAGTAGTTTCTCAGAAAGCTTCTTTCTACTTTTTATCTGAGGATATTTTCTTTTTCACCATAGGCCTCAGTGTGCTCTGGAATATCCCATCACAGATTCCACAAAAAAAGAATTAACAAACTTCTCAATGAAAAGAATGGTGTAATTCTGTGAGATGAATTCACACATCATGAAGAAGTTTCTCAGAAAGTTTCTTTCTAGATTTTATCTGAGGATATTTCCTCTGTCACCATTGACTTCAATGTGATCGAAAATATTCTTTCTCAGATGCCCCAAAAACAGTGCTACCAAACTGCTCTATGAAAATAATCATGTGACTCTGTGAGATGAATTCACAAATCACAAAGCAGTTTCTCAGAAAGTTTCCTTCTAGTTTTTGCCTGAGGATATTTCCTTTTTCACCATTTGCCTCAATGTGCTTGGGAATATCCCTTTGCAGATTCCACGAAAATAGTGTTAGCAAAGTACACCATGAAGAGAAAGGTGTAAATCTGTGAGATGAATTCACACATCACAAAGCAGTTTCTCAGAAAGCATCTTTTTGTATTTTGTCTGAGGATATTTCCTTTGGGACCATGGGCTTCAATGCACTCCCAAATATCCCTTCTCAGACACCACAAAAGCAGTGATGCCAAAGTACTCCCTCAACAGAAAAGTTTATCTCTTTGAGATGAATGCACACATCACAAGGGAGTATCTCTGAAATCTTCTCTCCAGTTTTTATCTGGAGAATTGTCTTTTTTCATCTTAGGCCTCTATGGTCTCCAAATATTCCTTTGCAGTTTCCATAAATACAGTGCTACCAAACTGCTCAAAGAAAACAAGGTTTAATCTGTGTGATGAATTTACCCATCACAAAGAAATTTTCAGAAAGCTTCTTTCTAGTTTTTTTTTTTTTTTTTTTTTGAGGCGGAGTCTCGCTCTGTCGCCCGGGCTGGAGTGCAGTGGCCGGATCTCAGCTCACTGCAAGCTCCGCCTCCCGGGTTTACGCCATTCTCCTGCCTCAGCCTCCCGAGTAGCTGGGACTACAGGCGCCCGCCACCTCGTCCGGCTAGTTTTTGTATTTTTTTTTTTTTTAGTAGAGACGAGGTTTCACCGTGTTAGCCAGGATGGTCTCGATCTCCTGACCTCGTGATCCGCCCGTCTCGGCCTCCCAAAGTGCTGGGATTACAGGCTTGAGCCACCGCGCCCGGCCTCTTTCTAGTTTTTATCTCATGATATTTCCTTTTACATCATCGGCTTCCCTGCACTCCAAAATATCCCTTCTCATACACTCCATAAACAGTGATGCCAAACTGCTCTCTCAACAGAAAGCTTTATCTCTATGACATGAATGCACACTTCACAAAGGAGTTATCAGATAATTTCTCTCCAGTTTTTACCTGAAGATATTACCTGTTTCAAATTTGGCCTGTATCCTCTACTAAGTATCCCTTTGCATATTCCAGAATAACAGTGTTATCAAACTGTTCCATGAAAGAAAGATTTAACCCTCTGAGATGAATTCAGCCATCACAAAACAGTCTCTCAGAAAGTTTATTTCTAGTTTTTACCTGAGTGTATTTCCCTTATCACCATAGGCTTCCCTGTGCTCTGTATATGCCTTTGTGGATTCCACAAAAACAAGGTTACCAAACTGCTCAATGAAAAGAAAAGTTTACCTCTGGGAGATTAAATCACCTATCACAAAGAAATTTCTCAGGAAGCTCCTCTCTAGTTTTTGTCTTTGCATATTTATTTTTCCACCATGAGCCTCAATGTGCTCCCAAATACCCCTTCCAAGACTCCACAAAAACAGTGAGACCACACTGCTCAACCAACAAAATGGTTTATCTCTATGAGGTGAATACACACAAAACAGCTTCTCAAAATCCTTCTCTCCATTTTTTAACTGAAGACATTTCCTTTTCCACCATAGGCCTCTATGCGCTCCTAGAAATCCCTTTGGAGATCCCCAAAAACAGTACAACCAAACTGCTCAATGAAAAGAAAGGTGCAAATCTGTGAGATGAATTCACCCATCCAAAGCAGTTTGTCAGAAAGTTTCTTTCTAGTTTTTGTTTCAGGATATTTCCTTTTCTGCCATAGGCCTCAAAGCATTCTGGAATAACCCTTTGTGGATTCCATGAAAACAGGGTTAGCAAACTGCTTCATGAAAAGAAATGTGTAAACCTGTGAGATGAATTCACACACCAGAAAGCAGTTTCTCAGAAAACTTCTTTTTGGTTTTTCTCTGAGGATATTTCCTTTGTCGCCAGAGGATTCAATGCGCTCAAAATATCCTTTTGCATATTCCAAGAACACAGTGTTATCAAATTGCTCAATGAAAAGTATGGTGTAACTATGTGAGATGAATTCACACATCCAAAAACAGTTTCTCAGAAAGCTTCTTTCTAGTTTTTATCTGAGGACATTTCCTTTTTCAGCAGAGTCCACAATGTGCTCCAGAATATCCCATTGCAGATTCAATGAAAAAAGTGTTAGCAAACTTCTCAATGAAAAGAATGGAGTAATTCTGTGAGGTGAATTGACACATCACAAAGAAGTTTCTCAGAAAGTTTCTTCTAGATTTTATCTGAGGATATTTCCTTTGTCACCCTAGGCTTCAATGTGATCCAAAATATCCTTTCTCAGATTCCCCAAAAACAGTGCTACCAATCTGTTCCATGAAAAAAAATCGTGTAGCTCTGTGAGATTAATTAGCACATAAAAAAGTGGTTTCTCAAAATGTTTCTTTCTCGTTTTAGTCTGAGGATATTTCATTTTTCACTATTGACCTCAAGGCACTCCCAAATATCCCTTTGCAGATTCCACAAAGACAGTGTTAACAAAACACTCCATGAAAAGAAAGGTGTAACTCTGTGACATAAATTCACACATCGTGAGGAAGTTTCTCAAAAAGCTTGTTTCTAGTTTTTATCTTAGGATATTTCCTTTGTCACATTAGGCTTCAAAGCGATAAAAAATATCTCCTCAGATTCCCCCAAAACAGTGCTAGCAAACTGATCCATGAAAAGAATCATGTAGCTCTGTGAGATGAACTCACAAATCACATAGCAGTTTCTCAGAAATTTCTTTCTAGTTTTTGTTTGAGGCTATTTCTTTGTCATCATAAGTATCAATGTGCTCGGAAATATCCCCTTGCAGATTGCAAGAAAACAGTGGTAGCAAACTGCTCAATGAAAAACACAGTGTAACTCTGGGAGGTGAATTCACACATAATAAAGCAGTTTCTCCGAAAGCTTCTTTCTG
The DNA here is from genome assembly GCF_009764315.1 of Trachypithecus francoisi. Classification (NCBI taxonomy): domain Eukaryota; kingdom Metazoa; phylum Chordata; class Mammalia; order Primates; family Cercopithecidae; genus Trachypithecus; species Trachypithecus francoisi. The sequence continues at coordinate 155,787 of NW_022680775.1, forward strand.
GTTTTTATCTGAGGATATTTCCTATGTCACCATAGGATTTAATGCAATCCCAAACATTCTATTGCAGTTTCCACAAAAACAGTGTTATCAAACCAATCAATGAAAGAATCGTGTAACTCTGTGAGATGAATTTACACATCACAATCTACTTTCTCAGAAAATTTCTTTCTTGTTCTATTCTGAGGATATTTCCTTTGTCAACACAGGCTTCAATGCGATCCAAAATATGCTTTCTCAGATTCCCCAAAGAGTGCTATCAAATGATCCATTAAACGAACTGTGCAACTCTCTGAGATAGATTAACACATCACAAAGCAGTTACTCAGAATGCTTCTTTCTCGCTTTTATCTGAGGATATTTCCTGTTTTCACTATAGGCCTCAATGCACTCACAATGACCCCTTTGCAGATTCCACGAAAACAGTGTTAGAAAACTGCTCCATGAAAAGAAAGGTGTAACTGTGTGAGATGAATTCACACATCACAAAGAACTTTCTCAGAAAGTTTCTTTCTACTTTTTGTCCGAGGATATTTCCTTTGTCACCATACGCTTCAATGCAATTCAAAATATCCTTTCTCAGATTCCCCCAAAAACAGTGCTACGAAACTGCTCCATGAAAACAGTGGTGTAACTCTGTGAGATTAATTCACACATCACAAAGTTGTTTCTCAAAAAGCTTCTCTCTAGTTTTTATCTGAGGATATTTCCTTTTCACTATATTCCTGAATGTGTGCCTGAATATCCCATTGCAGATTAAATGAGAAAAGTGTAAGCAAACTTCTCAATTTAAAGAACAGTGTAACTCTGATATGAATTCACACATCACAAAGCAGTTTCTCAGAGAGCTTATTTTGGTTTATTATTATTTGGTTTATTATTCCCTTTGTCACCATATTCTTCAATGTACTCTGAAGTATCACACTGCAGATTCCAAGGAAATAGTGTTAGCAAACTGCTGACTAAAACGTACATTGTAACTCTGTGGAATGAATTCACACATCACAAAGCAGTTTCTCAGAAAGCTTCTTTCTAGTTTTTATCTGAGGATATTTTCTTTTTCACCATAGACTTAAATGCACTCCCAAATATCCCTTTGCAGATTCCACAAAAATAGTTTTAGGAAACTGCTGAATGAAACGAGCAGTGTAGCTCTGTGAGATGAATTCACACATACAAAGAAGTTACTCAGAAGGTTTCTTTCTAGTTTTTAGCTGAGGATATTTCCTTTGTCACCATAGGTTTCAATGCGATCCAAAATGTCCCTTCTCATATTCTCCAAAAACAGTGCTACCAAATTGCTCCATGAAAAGAATGATGTTACTCTGTGATATGAATTCAGAAATCAGAAAGCAGTTTCTCGGAAAGCTTCTTTCTAGATTTTCTCTGAGATTATTTCCTTTTACACAATAGCCTCAATGCATTCATAAATACCTCTTTGAAGGTTCCATGAAAATAGTGTTAGCAAAATGCTCCATGAAAAGTAAGGTGTAAAATGTGAGAGGCATTCACACATCACAAAGCAGCTTCTCAGAAAGATTCTTTCTAGTTTTTATCTGAGGATATTTCCTTTTCACTATAGGCTTCAAATTGCTCCCAAATATCCTTTTGTAGATACCATGAAAACAGTGTTATCAAACTACTCCATGAAAAGAAAGGTGCACCTCTGTGAGATGAATTCACACGTCACAAAGTGCTTTCTCAGAAAGCTTCTTTTAAAATTTCATCTGAGGATATTTCCTTTGTCACCATAGGCTGAAATGCTAATCACAATATCTCTTCTCATGTTCCCCAAAAACAGTACTACCTAACTGCTCAATGAAAAGTATAGAGTAACTCTGTGAGATGAATTTACACATCTCAAAGCAGTTTCTTTAAAAGCTTCTTTCTAGTTTTTGTCTGAGGATATTTCCTTTGTCACCATAAGATTCAATTTGCTCAGAAATATCTCATTGCAGATTGCAAGAAAACAGTGTTAGAAAATTGCTCAGTGAAAAGAACCGTGTAACTCTGTGAGATGAATTCACACATCACAAAGCAGCTTCTCAGAAAGCTTCTTTTTGGTGTTTCTGAGGATATTTTCTTTGTCACGATAGGTTTCATCGCACTCCCAAATATCCTATTACAGATTCCTCAAAAACAGTGTAATCAAATTGCTCAATGCAAAGAAAAGTGTGACTGCTTGAGATGAACTCACACATCACAAGGCAATTTCTCAGAATGCATCTTTGTATTTTTTATTTGCGTATATTTCCTTTTTCAATATATGTCTCAATGAGCTCCCAAATGTCATTTTGCAAATTCCATGGAAACAGTGTTAGCAAACTGCTCCATGAAAAGAAAATTGTAACTCTGTGAAATGAATTCACACATCACAAAGAAGTTTCTTAGAAAGCTTCTTTCTAGTTTTTATCTGACGATATTTCCTTTGTCACCATAGGCTTCAGTGCGATCCAAAATATCCCTTCTCAGATTCCCCAAAAACAGTGCTAGCAAACTGATCAATGTAAAGAATTGTGTAACTCTGTGAGATGAATTCCAAATCACAAAGCAGTTTCTCAGAAAGCTTCTTTCTAGTTTTCCTCTGAGGATATTTCCTTTTTCACCATAGGACTCAATGCGCTTGCGAATATCCCTTTGAAGATTTCATGAAAAAGTGTTAGCAAACTGCTCCATGAAAAGAAAGGTGTAAATCTGTGAGATGCATTCACTCATCACAAAGCAGTTTCTCAGAAGATTCTCTCTAGTTTTTATCTGAGAATGTTTCCTTTTTCACCCTAGGCTTCAACTCGCTCCCAAATATCCTTTTGTAGATACCATGAAAACAGTGTTATCAAGTTGCTCCATGAAATGAAACGTGTACCTCTGTGAGATGAATTCACTCATTACAAAGTACTTTCTCAGAAAGCTTCTTTTTAGTTTTTATCTGAGGACATTTCCTTTGTCACCACAGGCTTTAATGCTATCTACAATGTCACTTCTCATATTCCCCCAAAACAGTACTACCTAACTGCTCCATGAAAAGTATCATGTAACTCTGTGAGATGAATTCACAAATCAGAAAGCAATTTCTCAGAAAAATTCTTTCTATTTCTTGCCAGGGGATATTTTCTTTTTTCACCCTAGGCCTCAATAGCTCACGAATATCCCTTTTCAGATTTCACAAAAACAGTGTTAGCAAACTTGTCCATGAAAATAAAGGTGTAAATTTGTGAGATGAATTCACACATCACAAAGCAGTTTCTCCAAAAGCTTCTTTTTGGTTTTTGTCTGAGGATATGTCCATTGTCACCATAATCTTCAATGCACTTCCAAATATCCTATTGCAGATTCCCCAACAACAGTGCTATCATACTGCTGCATGAAAAAAATGATGTAAACCTGTGAAACGAATTCACACATCATGAAGCTGTTTCTCAGTGACCTTTTTACCAGTACTTATCTGAGGATATTTCCTTTTTCACCATATTCCTCTATGTGTTCCCTAACATCCTTATGCAGATTCCATGAAAAATGTGTTAGTAAACTTCTCAATCAAAAGAACAGTGTAACATCGTGAGACAACTTCATACATCACAAATCAGGTTCACAGAAGTTTGTTTTTGGTTTTTGTCAGGATATTTCCATTGTCACCAGAGGGTTCAATGTGCTACAAAATATCCTGTTGCAGATTCCTGGAAAATAGTGTTATGAAACTGCTCAATGAAAAGCACTGCGTTTTCTCCATAAGATGAATTCACACAACACAAAGCAGTTTCTCAGAAAGCTGCTTTCTAGTTTTTGTCTGAGGATATTTCCTATTTCACCATAGGCCAAATGCGCTCCCAAATATCCCTTTGCAGATTCCACAAAAACAGTTTTAGCAAACTGCTCCATGAAAAGAAAGGGATAACTCTGTGAGATGAATTCACACATCACAAAGAACTTTATCAGAAAGCTTCTTTCTAGTTTTTTCTGAGGATATTTCCTTTGTCACCATAGGCTTCAATATGCCCCCAAAATTGTATTGCAGATTCCATGCAATCCGTGTTAAAAAACTACTGCAAGAAAAGAATCGTGTAACTCTGTGAGATGAATTCAAACATCAAAAAACAGTTTCTACGAAATCTTCTTTCTAATTTTTATCTGAGGATGCTTCACTTGTCACCATAGGCTTCCATGCAATTCAATATCTCAGGTTCCCCAATAAGAGTGCTACCAAACTGTTCCATGAAAACGGTGCTGTAACTCTGAATTCATGCTTCACAAAGCAGTTTCTCAAAAAGTGTCTTTCTAGTTTGTGTTTCATGATATTTCCTCTTTCACCATAGACCTTAATTCATTCCCAAATATCCCTTTGTAGATTCTGTGAAAAAAGCGTTAGTAAACTTCTCAATAAAAAGAATGGTGTAACTCTGGGAAATGAATTCACACATCACAAATCAGTTTCACAGAAAGTTTCTTTTTGGTTTTTATCTGAGGATTTCCTTTGTGACCATTTGCTTCAATGTGCTCCCAAATATCTTATTGCAGATTCCACGAAACCTTTGTTACCAATAGGTTCAATAAAAAGAATGGTGTAACTCTGTAAGATGAATTCACACATCACAAGGCAGTTTCTCAGAAAGCTTCCTTCTAGTTTTTATCTGAGGTATTTCCTTTTTCACCATAGGCCTAAATGCGCTCCCAAATATCCCTTCACAGATTCCACGAAAAGAGTGTTAGCAAACTGCTCTATGAAGAGAAAGGTGTAAAGCTGTCAGATAAATCCAAACGTTACAAAGAACTTTCTCAGAAAGCATCTTTCTAGTTTTTATCTGAGGATATTTCCTTTGTCACCATAGGCTTCATTGCCAATAAACCTCCTGAGATTCCCCAAAAACAGTGTTACCAAACAGTTCCATGAAAAGAATCGTGTAACATTGTGAGTTGAATAAACACATCACAAAGCAGTTTTTCAGAGAGCTTCGTTCTAGTTTTTATATGATGATATTTCTGTTGTCCCTATCAGCTTCAAAATGCTCCAACTATCACATTGCAGATTCCAAGAAAACAGTGTTTGCAAACTTCTCAATGAAAACACTGTGTAACTTTGTGAGATGAATTCATACATCACAAAGCAGTTTCAGAAAACTTCTTTCTCGTTTTTATATGTGGATATTTCCGATTTCACCATATGCATCAGAGTGCTCCCAAATATCCCTTTGCACATTCCACGAAAATAGTGTTAGAAAACTGCTCCAATAAAAAGAAAGATGTAACTGTGGGGAATGAATTCACACATCAGAAAGCAGTTTCTCAGAAAGCTTCTTTCTAGTTTTTCTCTGAGGATATTTCCTTTTACACCATAGGTCTCAACTTGCTCCCTAATATCACTTTGTAGATAGCATGTAAACATTGTTAGCAAACTGTTCCATGAAAAGAAAGGTGCTACTCTGTGAGATGAATACACGTGTCATAAAGAAGTTTCTCAGAAAAATTCTTTCCAGTTTTTATCTATTTAGTTATTTTTCAACATAGGCTTCAAGGCAATCCAAAATATCCCTTCTCAGATTCCCCAAAAACAGTGTAAACAAACTACTCCATGAAAAGAATTGTGTAACTCTGTGAGATGAATTCACAAATCATAAAGCAGTTTCTCAGAAAGCTTCTTTCTAGTTTTTGTCTGAAGATATTTACTTTTTCACCATAGGCCTCGATGCACCCATGAATATCCCTTTGAGGATTCCAGGAAAATAGGGTTAGCAAACTGCTCCATGAAAAGAAAGGCATACATTTTTGATATGAACTGACACATCACAAAGAAGTTTCTCAGAAAGCTACTTTCTAGTTTTTATCTGAGGATATTTCCTTTGCCACAATAGGCTTCAATGCAATCCAAAATATCCCTTCTCAGATCCCCAAAAACAGTGCTACCAAACTGCTCAATGAAAATAAAAGTTTACCTCTGGGAGATTAAATCACCTATCACAAAGAAATTTCTCAGGAAGCTCCTCTCTAGTTTTTGTCTTTGCATATTTATTTTTCCACCATGAGCCTCAATGTGCTCCCAAATATCCTTTGCAGATTCCACAAAAAAAGAATTAACAAACTTCTCAATGAAAAGAATGGTGTAATTCTGTGAGATGAATTCACACATCAAAAGCAGTTTCCTAGAAAGTTTTTTGTAGTTTTTAACTGAGGATATTTCCTCTGTCACCATATTACTCAATGTGCTCTGGAATATCCCATTGCAGATTCCATGAAAAAAGTGTTAGCAAACTTCTCAATTCAAAGAATGGTGTAACTAGCTAAGATGAATTCACACATCACAAAGCAGTTTCACAGTAAAGTTCTTTTTGGTTTTTGTCTGATGATATTCCTTTGTCACCATTCCTTCAATGAACTCCGAAATAACCTATTGCAGATTCCATGAAAACAGTGTCATCAAACTGCTCAATTAAACGAACAGTGTAAATCTGTATGATGAATTCACACATCACAGAGCTTTTTCTCAGTAAGATTCTTTCCAGTTTTTATCTAAGGATATTTCCTTTTACACTATTGGTCTCAATGAACTCCCAAATATCCCTTTGCAGAATGCAAGAAAACAGTGCTATTAAACTGCTCCAAGAAAAGAAACGTTTAACACTGTGAGATGTATTCACATGTCTCAAAGGACTTTCTCAGAAAGTTATTTCTAGTATTTATCTGAGGATATTTACTTTGTCCCCATAGACTTCAATATGATCCCAAATACCTCTTCTCAGTTTCCCCAAAAACAGTGCAACCAAACTGCTAAATGAAAAGAATCGTGAAATTCTTTGAGATAAATTAATACATCACAAAGTGGTATCTCAGAAAGCTTCTTTCTACTTTTTATATGAGGATGTTTCCTTTTCACTGTAAGTTTCTGTGCACTCCAAAGTATCCCATTGCAGATTCCAAGAAAACAGTATTACCAAACTGCTAAATGAAAAGAACAGTGTAACTCTGTGAGATGAATTCAAACATCTCAAAGAGGTTTTGCAGAAAGCTTCTCTTTGGTTTTTATCTCAGGATATTTCCTTTTTCACTATAGGCCTCAATGTGCTCCCAAATATCCCTTTGCAGATAACACGAAAACAGTGTTAGCAAACAGCTCCAGTAAAAGAATGGTGTAACTCCGTGAGATGAATTCACACATCACAAAGAAATTTTTCAGAAAGTTTCTTTCTTCTTTTTATCTGACAATATGTCCTATGTCATCATAGGCTTTAATGCGATCAAAAATATCTCTTCTCAGATTCCCCAAAAACAGTGCTACCAAACTGATTCACAAAGGAAATCATGTAACTCTGTGAGATGAATTAACACATTAAGAAGCCGCTTCTCAGAAAGCATCTTTCTATTTTTTGTGTGGGGATATTTAATATGTCACCATAAGCTTCAATGTGCTCCCAAGTATCCCTTCTCAGATGCCACAAAAACAGTGAGGCCAAAGTACTCCCTTAACAGAAACCTTTGACTCTATTAGATGAATGCACACTTCACAAACGTGTTTCTCCAAAAGTTTCTCTCAACTTTGTACCTGAAGATATTTCCTTTTTCGCCATTGGACTCTAGGCACTCCGGAATATCCCTTTGCAGATTCCACAAAAACAGTGTTAACAAACTGCTCAATGAACAGAAAGGTGTAACTCTATGAGGTGAATTCACCCATCACAAAACAGTTTCTCAGAAAGCTTCTTTCTAGTTTAAATCTGAGGATATTTCCTTTTTCAACACTGGCTTCAATGCTCTCCCAAGTATCTCCTCTCAGATACCACAAAAACAGTGATGCTGAGCTGCTCAATGAACAAAATTTAAAACCCTACGAGATGAATACAGATCACAAAACCGTTTCTCGAAAAGCTTCTCTCCAGTTTTTATCTGAAGTTATTTCCTTTTCCACCATAGACCTCTAGGATCTCCTGAATATCCCTTTGCAGATTCCATATACAGTGCTACCAAACTGCTGAAAGAAAGCAAAGGTGTAAATCTGTGTGATGAATTCATCCATTACAAATAAATTTATTGGAAAGCTTCTCTCAGTTTTTTATCTGAGGCTATTTCCTTTGTCACCACAGGCTTCAATGTGCTCCCAAATATAATATGGCAGATTCCACGAAAACAGTGCTATCAAACTGCTCAATGGAAACAACAGTGTAACTTTGTGAGATGAATTCATACATCACAAAGCAGTTTCAGAAAACTTCTTTCTCGTTTTTATATGTGGATATTTCCAATTTCACCATATGCATCAGAGCTCTCCCAAATATCCCTTTGCATATTCCATGAAAATAGTGTTAGAAAACTGCTCCATGAAAAGAAAGGTGTAACTCTATGAGGTGACTTCACATATCAAAAAGAAATTTCTCAGACGGCTTCTTTCTAGTTCTTATCTGAGGATACTTCCTTTGTCACCTAGGCTTCAATGCAATTCAAAATATCCCTTCTCAGATTCCCGAAAAACAGTGTTACGAAACTGATACATGAAAAGAATCATGTAACTCTGTGAGATGAATTTACACATCACAAATCAGTTTCTCAGAAAGTATCTTTCTAGTTTTCATATTAGGATATTTCCTTTTTCACTATAAGATTCAATGCGCTCTGAAATATCCCATTGCAGATTCCAAGAAAAGAGTGTTAGCAAACTGCTCCACGAAGTGGAGTGGATTCACACATCACAAAGCAGTTTCTCAGAAAGCATCTTCTTGGTTTTTATCTGAGGATATTTTCATTGTCACCATAGGCTTCAATGTAATCCCAAATA
>NW_022680776.1:0-74929 GCF_009764315.1 Trachypithecus francoisi
AAGCTCTCCAGCCCTCCACCCCATGGACCGGATCCCCTGCAGGAGGGGGAAGTCGAGCAGTGGCCCAAAGACACAGTCGTCCTCCTGGCTTGGGGCTGGGGTTACCAGGGTCCCCAGGGGCTGGCCTGGAACCAGAGGTTCTCATAGGACTTGGGGCTGGGGGTGAGGCCCGCAAGAGGGGCTGAGTGGAGTCACAGCGGAGATAGTGCCCTGCCCTGGGCTTGTGGGGCTGCCCAGCAGCTGCCCGTAGAGGACCTGATCGCTGGTGCGGACTGGGATTGGGGCTGGGCGGAAGCTGCTCTTGGGTCCCCCTGGAGCACATAGGTCTGGACCAGAGTGGGGAGGCCACAGGTCTCTGAGCTGTTATGGGACTCCCAGGGCAGTGGCTTCTTCTCGTCCTCCTCCAGCACTGTGAGCTTGGTGATGGGTGGCATGCCGAGGCCGGGCAGCTGGAAGGCCTCCTGCACACAAGGATGTGGGGTGAGGGCATGGCTCCTTTCAGATGTCTGCCCAGCCACCATCCCTGTCTGGGTCCAGGCAGTTGTGGGGACATTCCTGCTGTTACTGCTGGAACACAAAGGGTTCCACTTGCAAAGCACTGGTATGTTCCTCACACATGCCTGACATATGCCATGCACCGTTCGGACTCAGCATGGTCAGTTTTTCCATATCACAGGGAGGTGACCGAGGCTTTGAGATGGACAGAGCTGGGATTCAAACTTGGGTCTGCTTCACTCCAAAGGGAGGGGATGTTGCCGGAAGTCACAGGAAGACCTGAGTATTTGGCTTCAGAAGGTGTCCCTTCACTGAGCCTGGGCTGACATCCCCACCTCATTTCCCTCTCCCTCCTGGATTCTCACCTCTTCCATGATAGTGGGCACCCAGGAGCCCAGGCTGCTGTGAGCTGGGTCTGGGACACTTGGCCAGAGGGGATTCTTCCTGCTGGAGAGGAGGGCAGGTGGAGGCTGGGTCAGACATACCCTCCAATCTTTTCATCCTTTGTCCCACCCATCCCATCTGAAGAGATGCAGCTGCCCTTAGTGCAGAGAAAAGAAGCTGGGGGCTGGGACTCTCAGACATGGGCCCCAAAGTTTGGGAAGGTTGGAAGGGACTTAGATGGGCCCACCTCGACCTGAGGTTCCCTGTGGGTGGGGGATGCAGGATCTCAGGTCTCTCAAAGGGACTCACCTGGGGCTGCAGCAGAGCCAGGCAGTTCCACAGAGGCAGGAGAGCAAGAGCAGGAGGCCGAACAGGCCCAGGAGGATATGTAGCTCGGATCCCTCTGCAGTGAGGGCAGAGCCGGAAGAAGTTAGAATGCATGTGGGGAAGGCTGGGTCTCCTCCCTCCGACCAGGGGATTCAAAGTCAGTCCCCATCTACTCTCAAAATCAGCATCCTTTGGGTGGGGTACCCTTCCAATAGCCATCTCTGCCCAGCCCTCGTCTCCCCTTACCTGGGATCAAGGTCATCAGGGTGAGGACTGTACCGTTGGTGGCCCCGGCCTGGCTGGCAGCCATGAGGTGAATGTGATACAGACTGGCGGGCTCCAGGCCATGGAGGACAAAGCCACGGGAAGAGGCATTCAGGATGGTGGCTGGGAGGGGTGTACGGTCAGCATAGGCCTGGATGCTGAAGCTGCCTCCATGGCAGCTGAGCACCCCCTCCCGGGCCTTCTGGGGCTGTGGGGAACTGAGGATAGACTCACAGAACGACTGGTTTTGAGTATTGGTCCAGAAGATGGTGTAGTGGGTAAGGGGGCTCTTCCCCAGCTCAGGGGGCTCAGGCACCCACTCCAGCTGTGCCCAGGTCTTGCCAATGTGCTTTAGATGCAGCTCTGGGGCATGGCAGGGGGCTGTGGGAAGAGAGAGGTGCGGGAGCTGAAGGGAGTGGGGCAGAGCAAGAGCCCGATTGGACTTCTTGTAGCTTCCCAGGCACTGTGGGGTGGGTGAGAAAAGAGTCCAAGGGAACTCATGCCAAGCCTCATTTTTCCAGGGATTTAATCCAGATTCCACCTACTGCTATTAAGTATCTGAGCCAGGATTTGAACCTGGCTCTGCTTGACTCTGGAGCCTCACTTTTCTGATTTCTACCAGGCCTGATTTCATCTGATTTACTCTCTGATTTCTGCCACTCACTCTCCAAATTTATGCCAGGTCCTCTGTCCAATTTCTTTTGCTTTTGTTTTTGAGACAGGGGCTCGCTCTGTCACCCAGGCTGGAGTACAGTGGTGCCATCTTGGCTCACTACAGCCTCGACCTCCTGGGCAATCCAATCCTCCCACCTCAGCCTCTCAAGTAGCTGGGGTTACAGGCACACACCACTGCACCCAGCTAATTTTTGGTTGATTGGCTGGTTGGTTGATTTATTTATTTATTTTTCTGTAGAGACAAGGTTGCATAGGCTGGTCTCAAACTCTTGAGCTCAGGGGATCTGCCTGCCCTGGCCTCTCAGAGTGTTAGGATTACAGGTGTGAGCCACTGCATCCGGCCCCTCTGTCCAATTTCTGTTACATATAACACTTTATTTTTGTCTGGGAAATGGATTGATTTTTGCCAGGTTTGCTCCTTGAATTGTGCCAACTCTCTACTCAATTTTTATCACAGCACCTGATTTCTGTCCAGCTGTAGGGATCCAGTGTTAGTTAAGCCAGGGGATTGGGAGAGATCCTCTCCAGGGCCGAAAGTATGGTAAGAAGGCAATGTTCCCTATACTGCTGATTGCTGGGGACCAGGCAGAGCCTTGGGAGAGAGAGGAGAGGATTCTGGAAAGGGGCCTGGTGGTTGACGAACCCATTTCTTGGGAGTAGGCATAGACATGCTGGGAGGGTCCCATGGCGTCCTGGTACAAGGGAGTCACAGTGATCTCATAGAGCTGAAAGGGCCTGATGTTCTCTGTAGAGAGAAAATGAGGTAGGCATTCCTGTTAGGGGCTAACTTGTGCTAATGATCAGGAGCTAGCCTCAGACCTCTAGTCAGGGCTAACCTGGTCTCATGATTCAGGGTTAACCTCTGCAATATCTTCTTTAGATCATTTGATGAGAATTAGGGAAGAAAAGTAGAAGAGAGAGCTAGAAGGGTGGCAGGGTCAGGGCTATAGAAAAAGGATCAGGTTAGACTAAGGAAGAACTTCCTGATTATGAGGATATGAAATGAGAACAGTGAAGGATCAAGAAAGGCTGGAGAATCCATGTCTCTTGGGCAGTTCAGGTTGCCCCATGCCTATTGTCAGACAAGCACTGCCTCCCTTTGTCCCTGGCCCTGCACGACTTTCCAGGCCAGGCTTACCCTGCAGCAGAAACCCTGTGGCGCTCCCATTCTGTTCCATCCTCCAGGTCTTGTTGCTATTGCTCGTGCTGGGGGTGCTCAGGCCCCACTCAATCACATAGCCCCGAGGCCATGGACTGGGGGGCTCCCAGCCCACCCAGAGGCTGTGAGGGTCTCGGGCCATGGCATAGAGTCTGGTCAGGGCTGGGCCTGGAGACAGGGTGGGAAATGGTGGAATGAAGGTGAAAAGAATGCAGGCCCTGGAGCCAGAAGCCTGGGTTCAAATCTTGGCTTTGCTACTTACAGGCCGGGTGACCTTTGGTAGGTCAACATCTGAGCCTCAGTTTCCTCATCTGTAAAGTGGAAATGATGATAAAAGTTCCTACCTCATAGGGTCTCAGTGCAGATTAAATGACTTGATGCACAAAACAAGCCCGGCACAGTGCCTGGCACAGAGTAGTTCTTGTTAGTGATAATAGCTAACACTCTCTGGTTCTTGGTATGTGTCAGGCGTAGTCCTTGATATATTTTATTTTAGTTTACTTTTTACTTTACCTTATTTTATCTTTATGTGGAGACTTGCTCTGTCACCCAAGCTAAAGTGCAGTGGCGCCATCTTGGCTCATTGCAACGTCTGCCTCCCTGGTTCAAGTGATTCTCCTGCCTCAGCCTCCCAAGTAGCTGAGATTATAGGCAACCGCCACCATGCCTGGCTAATTTTTGTATTTTTAGTAGAGATGGGGTTTCACTATGTTGGCCAGGCTGGTCTTGACCTCCTGACCTCAGGTGATCTGCCCACCTCAGCCTCCCAAAGTGCTGGGATTACAGGCATGAGCCACTGTACTGGACTCCTTGATATATTTTAATTCACTGAGTCCTCTAATAGTCATACCCAGGAAGTACTACTCTTGTTCCCATTTTATTAATGAGAAAACTGAGAGACACAGAGAAGTTAAGAAACTTATCTAAGATCGCACAGCTAGTAAGTGGGAATATTAGCTATGATTATTGTTATTGTGATTATTCGTCCCACCTGGCGAGGACCCATGTTTAGGGAAAGCAGTGGGTGGTGGCAGCTGATCTCCTGAGAATGAGCAATGAACTCATAGACCATGTTCCAGGTGGAAAAGCCTGGGGCTTTCTCTCTTGGCATTCTTGGCAGAAGGGGCTGTGTGTGTGTGTGTGAGAGAGAGAGCTTAACCTGGTTCTGGCTAATGAGAATAACAACAGCAAACACATGCAGAGCAGTTACTTTGTGCCAGGTACTTGTCTTAACTCATGTACACCCCACGGCACCCCTCAGTAGGTGCTGTTATCATCGCCATCTGCTAGATGTGTAAACAGAGGCTGGGGACGGGATGTAACTTGCTCAGGTCACACTGTTAGCAAGTGATAGGACTAGATTTTTTTTTTTTTTTTTTGAGATGGAGTCTCCTTCTGTTGCCCAGGCTAGAGTGCAATGGTGCAATCTCAGCTTGTTGTAACTTCCGCCTCCCAGGTTCAAGCAATTCTCCTGCCTCAGCCTCCCGAGTAGCTGGGATGACAGGTGCCCGCCACCATGCCTGGCTAATTTTTGTATTTTTAGTAGAGATGGGGTTTCACCATGTTGGCCAGGCTGGTCTTGAACTCCTGACCTCAGATGATCTGCCTACCTCAGCCTTCCAAAGTGCTGGGATTATAGGTGTGAGCCACCGCCCCCGGCTAAGGGGACTAGATTTGAACCCAGGCAGTCTAGCCTTCGAATTGGTGTGCTTGACCTCTGTGTTCTTCTGGCCGCCAGCCCCCTTTACCTCTGCTCTCTGAGAAGACCACCGGGGTGGGACGGGAGGTCCCGGCTGAGTTATAGGCCACAAGGGCCACCTCCTGGGCTTCTGAAGGCAGGGGGAAGGTGCAGCTGAGCTCTGTGGTGTTGCAGAGGGGCAGGATGGCCCCAGCCTGGCTTGAGGGTCTCCAAGAAACCACATAACCTTGGATCTGTCCGCTGTCTTCCTCCAGGGGCACTGGCTGCGGGGCACAGGAGGAAAAAGAGAAGGGGATGTGCAGCTCATCTTGAGTCAAGGAGAGCCTCTAGGTGGGGTGGATGGATCATCCGAACGGAGCCTCCCCAGGCTGGGGCCAGGCTTCTCATCCCCCTCCCCTTTTCCCTCTGTTCCCTTGTGCTAGGTTCTAGGAAGGAGGGCAGGAAGAAACCAGAGGACAGGAAGAAACAAGTCGGTGCACACAGCAGGCTCTTAACTATTCACTGAAGTACCCTGTGACCTGCGTTGTGGTCTCTCCAAAAGCTAACTCAGCTCCCTAGGCACATGCAAATTGCATGCAAATCACATATAAATGCATCCACGCCTCCCAGACCTGTTGCAGTCCTAAGCCTCGGTTTGCAGGGGCCTGTTTGGATTGGAGGAGGTGTCGAGGTGGAGGGATGGCCTTCAGAGGGAGTCACCTTCCAGAACAGCTGCACTGTCCTGGGGTCCAGCTGCCTCTGCCGCCACCATGTGTTCAGTCTGACAGTGGGGGCTGTGGATGGAACAAGAAGAGGGGGTGCCAGTTGGGGAAGGCCCTGAAGCCTGGACTGGATACTGATGGCTGCTGCCAGCCTCTCATCACCTCCTTACCCCGTTCAGTAGTTCTCAGCTCCAGGCTGGGACTCCAGTCGCTCCAGTGGCCAGGCAGGGGCCAGCGGATGCAGCGTATCTGCAGGGTGTAAGCCGTGGCTGGGAGGAGCCCACAGAGCTCATACCGAAGGGCCTCCAACGGCAGGGGGCCCACCTGGTTGGGGGCGGACATGACTATGAGCCTTGGATGGCTGGGTCATTCTAGGGCCAGCTGAAGCCCAACTTACCCTACCCCCTGCCCCCCCACCTCAGGCTCTCCAGGTTGCCCTCTGCCTCACCAGTGTCCAGCTGGCTTCTCCACTCTGCGGCTTATGGCGCAGCTCACACTTCTGATTTATGTGCAGGGCTGGCTGCCATGGCTCCCAGCACAACTGTAGGCAGCCTGCCTGGGGAGGGGCCGCTTCAGGGCTGGGGTCCATGGTCCGCAGCATGGGGGGCTCCAGTTTCACTGCAAGGAGTGGGACTGTCAGAAAGTCTCCCTGCCCCACCCTAGAGGGCTCTGTTTTAGCTCCCTCTTGTCTCCCTGTCTGCAGTTCACCATCTGTCCACGTTGCTAATGGCCGGTTTCTGTGGTTCCTCTTTCTGTGTGTTTGTTTCTCTCTAGGTGTCTGTTTCTGCTCTTGCCCCAGGGCTTTTGCACTGATTGTTACTTCTGCTTGAAATGTTTTCCCTCCAGATATCCAGCAGCTTGCTCCCTCGTTTCCTTCAAGAATCTGCTCAATTGTCACCCTCTTAGTGAGGCCTTTATTGACAAGCCTATTGAAATAGCCAGTGCTCCCCTTCCCCTCTCTCTCGATGCCCTTCCCCTCCTTTAATTTCTCCTTTCTGCTTATTGCCATCTGAAATTCTATCTTATTTTTTCCCCCACTGGACTCTAACATTCTGAGGGCAGGATTTTTGATGCTTTGTATCCCCAGTACCTAGGGCAGTGCCTAACACGTAGTGGGTGCTTCAGGAAACGCGCTGAAAGCATGACTGAATGTGCCTCCTTGCCTCTGTGTCTTCCTGTCTCTGGGTCTGTGTCACCATTTCTCTGTCTCCAGCTGCACCTCTCTTTGTCTCCGTCCCTCTCCTCTGCCTCTGTCTCTAGGTCTTCCAGTGTCGTCTTGTCTGTTGCTGGTTCTGTGTTTCCCTCTCCCTTTCTCTCAGTGTCTGCCCATTTTGGGGACCCCCTCCCTCCCCTGCATCACCCACCAACGTCCATGGGCTGAAGGCACAGTTGTGGGGACATGCTGGTCCCCAGCGCATTCTCCGCCTGCACCCAGATGCCCATATTCTGGTACAACAGCAGGTGTCTGCGTGGGATGGAGCAGTGGCTCTGCCCGTCCTCGGGCACGCAGTCCAGGATGGAGTCCCCTTGGGTCTGACAGTTGCCCCGGCTCCTGCCAATAGTCCAGGCTTGGGTGCCAAGCAGAGGAAGAAAGCGAGGCTCCCTTCTCCCTCCCAGAGGTGTGCCCAACATCCTACCCATGCCCCATCCCAGAATCCAAAGGGAGGTGACCAGGGTGGGGGCCCCTCCTCACTTGAAGCTCTTCAGAGTGAAGCTGGTGGGTAGGTGGGTCTCAGGTCCTGGCTCCCACTGGCAGATGAGGCTGCTGGTTGTGAGGTTCATGAGGCAGGAGAGGTTGCGGGGTATGGCTGGAGGGTCTGCATGTGGGTGGGAAGAGTGTGAGGGCTTTGGGTGGGACCACTCAGAAAGCACCCTCTGGGACTAGCTGGCCGTGTTGCCTTGCCCTGGCTTGGTTCCTCTGTTGTCACCTTTTCTGTCCCCCTGTCTCCAGGCAGAGTGGCTCTGGAAGGGCAGCCCTGGGGGAAGCTAAGTCGCAGGCATGTACAGGGGCAAGCCTCACAGACCCCCAGCAGCCCAGTGGTGGCCCACTTCCAAGTCTCCCAACTCCAGACGCTTTGTCAATGACAGTGTAGTGTTTGGGTTTTCATCCTGGTCCTGCCATTCATTAGCCCTGTGATCCTGAAGTTATTTAACTGCTCTGTGCCTCAGCATCCTCATCTGTAAAATGGGGATAATGGTAAAATCCCACCCCTAGTGTTATCATGAGGGCTAAATGACTCACTCTACATGAAGTGCTCAGAACAGTGCCTGACATACAGGAAATGCTACATAAGTTTTAGCAGTGGCCATTACTGATGCTTTTTTTTTTTTTTGAGGCGGAGTCTTGATCTGTCGCCCAGGCTGGAGTGCAGTGGCCGGATCTTGGCTCACTGCAAACTCCACCTCCCGGGTTCACGCCATTCTCCTGCCTCAGCCTCCCGAGTAGCTGAGACTACAGGCGCCTGCCACCTCGTCCGGCTAGTTTTTTGTATTTTTTTAGTAGAGACGAGGTTTCACCGTGTTAGCCAGGATGGTCTCGATGTCCTGACCTCGTGATTCGCCCGTCTCGGCCTCCCAAAGTGCTGGGATTACAGGCTTGAGCCACCGCGCCCGGCCCTTTTTTTTTTTTTTTTTTTTTTTTTGAGACAGAGTCTCACTCTGTGGCCCAGGCTGGAGTGCAGTGGCGCGATCTCGGCTCGCTCGGCTAATTTTTGTATTTTTAGTAGAGACAGGGTTTCTACACGTTGGCCAGGCTGGTCTCAAACTCCTGACCTCAAATGATCCACCCACCACAGGCTCCCACAGTGCTGGGATTACAGGTGTGAGCCACTGTGCCCGGCCCATTACTGATTCTTAAACAAGAACCTTGGTCTTTGTTTTTTCCTTATGCCTCAACTTGGCACAAACTCCATCTTGCTCAGTTTGAAAGGAAGTTTGAAACGGGGGTGGGGGAGAAGCCGGGGACAAGCCCAGATGGTAGAGAATGTTCTCCCTGGAGACACCCTCTGATGGCTGAGGACTTGCGCTATGTAGAGTAGTGGTCACCACACTGGCTTTAAAGCCACACTGCCTCCATCCTTATTAATGTGTGACAAGGGCAAGTCATGTACCCTCCCTGACCCTCAGTTTCCTCATCTGCAAAGTGAGGCTACACAGTAGTACCAACTTGTACTACTGTTACCTGATATCATGCCCATAAAGTGCTTATTAGATAAGAGCTCAATAGGTAGTATTCTTTTGTTTTTTGACACCAATTTTCACTTTTGTTGCCCAGGCTGGAGTGCAGTGGCGTGATCTCGGCTCATTGCAACCTCCACTTCCTGGGTTCGAGCAATTCTCCTGCCTCAGCCTCCCGAGTAGCTGGGATTACAGGCGCCGCCACCATGCCCAGCTAATTTTTGTATTTTTAGTTTCACCATGTTGGCCAGGCTGGTCACAAACTCCTGACCTCAGGTGATCCGCCTGCCTTGGCCTCCCAAAGTGCTGGAATTACAGGCGTGAGCCACCGCGCCCGGCCGGTAATATTTTTTTTTTTTTTTTTTTTTTTTTTTGAGACGGAGTCTTGCTCTATCGCCCAGGCTGGAGTGCAGTGACCGGATCTCAGCTTACTGCAAGCTCTGCCTCCCGGGTTTACGCCATTCTCCTGCCTCAGCCTCCCGAGTAGCTGGGACTACATTAGCTGGGACTACAGGCGCCCGCCACCTCGCCCGGTTTTTTAATTTTTTTGTACTTTTTAGTAGAGACGGGGTTTCACTGTGTTAGTCAGGATGGTCTCGATCTCCTGACCTCGTAATCCGCCCATCTCGGCCTCCCAAAGTGCTGGGATTACAGGCTTGAGCCACCGGGCCCGGCCTAATATTCTTATTAGTATTGGCAGGAGGGTGTTGGAGGCAGAGTAGTTGGATGGCTGGAGGGACTTACAGCCTGCACGCAGCTCAACCTGGTCCAGGATCTGCAGGCTGTTGCCCCAGTTCAGGCAGCAGGAGAGAAAGGCCCGAGTGTGGTTGACGTGGGGCAGGGTGATGGTAGATTGCTGGGTCCCATCAGACAGACGCTGCTGCCTGCCCCCGGGCTGAAGCTCTGCTCCCAGTCTCCACAGAATCTGTGGCTCCAGGTCCAGATGGCTGCAGTTCTGCTTGATGATGCAGGAGGCTGTGATGGGATCCCCCAGGTGGACAATGGGGGCTGAGACACTGACGTGCCCGCACTCCTCCAGACCTGGGGTGGAAGAGAATGGGCCAGGAACGACTCCTCTGCCTAGCAGAGCTGGGCTATAATCTAGGTCTTTGTACTCCTAGACTCAGGGCCCTCACCTTCCTTTCTCACCCTTCAAGACATGGGGGCTGGAAATGGAAGGATGTGGACGGAGACTTCGAGAGGCTATGGAGGTAAGACAGAGATAGTGCTGTGCCACTAACTGTTTATCAGCCAGCTTGGCAGAGAAAAGCAGACCCTGGTTTGTAGCGTGTGCCTTTCCATGGTGTAAATACTCTCACTGTAGCTGATTTCAGCCTATTGAAGTGACATCATTGATCGGGGAGTTGGAAGAGATGTTCCCAATTAGTGTTTGCAAGCCAGCACCAGCACACCACCAGATGGAGACTGTTAACTCCCCATTGCCCTCCCCGAGGATGGTGCAAGCAGTGAGTAGAGTGATAAGACCCATAACCACAGCAATCTTTTCACAATTCAAATCTGATTCTGCTACCCCATCTCCATCGCAGCACTTCAATGGCACATTATTGCTCTGAAAGGCAGTATGGTGTGATGGATGAGTGTGGATGTTGGGACTAGACTGCCTCGGTTTAAATTCTGGTTCTATTGCTTATTAATTACATGATCCTGGTATATTTCTGAGATTTTCTGTGCCTCAGTTTTCTCATCTGTAAAATGGGGATAAAAATCATCCCTACCTTAGTGTTGCTGGAAGGATTGCATGCGATAACATATGGAAGGCATTTAGACCGGTGTCTGGCATGTGAGTATGTGCTGCCATCATTAGGATAAAGACTCAAATCCTTCACCTAGCTCTTGTGGCCTGGCCCCTGCCTGACCCTCTCAGTTCCAGCTTGTACCGGTCTCTCAGCTCCAGCCATTCTGGCTCATTCTTGCTATTCTTTGAAAACTCCATAATCTTTCTAATCTCTGGATCTTTGCACCTGCTGTGTGTTTTTGTTTTGTTTTGGTTTGGTTTTCTTTTTCTTTTTTTTCTTCAAGGTCTTGCTGTGTCACTCAGGCTGGAGTGAAGTGGCACAATCATGGCTCACTGCACCCTTGACCTCCTAGGCTCAAGTGATCCACCTCAGCCTCCTGAGTAGCTGGGACTACAGGTTCATGCCAGCATACCTTGCTAATTTTTTGATTTTGGTTTTTTTTTTGTGTGTGTAGAGATGAGGTTTCACTATGTTGGCCAGGCTAATCTTAAACTCCTGGGCTTAAGCAGTCCTCCTGCCTCAGCCTCCCAAAGTGCTGGGACTACAGATGTGACCCTCTGTGCCCAGCCTGCTGTTCTTTTTGGAGGGACTCTTCTTTCTCTCTCCCACCCCTGTTTCACCTGGTTAATGCTTAGGCATCTTGAAGAAACCAGGCCAGGCACTAACGAACTGGAGGAGGCCAAGGTCCCTGTACTTCCTCAAAGCTCTTATTATCCTTCATAATTATAGAGTCTTATGATTATTTA
The DNA here is from genome assembly GCF_009764315.1 of Trachypithecus francoisi. Lineage (NCBI taxonomy): Eukaryota > Metazoa > Chordata > Mammalia > Primates > Cercopithecidae > Trachypithecus > Trachypithecus francoisi. Next base: position 11,385 of record NW_022680776.1, read on the forward strand.
CTTATCTATCACTCCAGCTAGACTATAATTCTGTGAGGCCAGCAGACCTTGGCTGTTTGCTTATTACTGTATTCCCAGTGCCTAGTACAGAGTAGGACCTTCGTGAATATTTATTATTATTATTTTGAGATGGAGTTTTGCTCTGTCACCCAGGCTGGAGTGCAGTGGCGCAATCTCAGCTCACTGCAACCTCTGCCTCCTGGGTTCAAGCGATTCTCCTGCCTCAGCCTCCCAAGTAGCTGGGGCTACAGGCACGCACCATCATGCCCGGCTAAGGTTTTTTTTGTATTTTTAGTAGAGATGGGGTTTCACCATGCTGGCCAGGCTGGTCTTGATCTCATGACCTTGTGATCCACCTCCTCAGCCTCCCAAAGTGCTGGAATTACAGGTGTGAGCCACCGCACCGGTCGATGAATTTTTTTGATAAATAAATGAACAAATAAAGATACACTTTGCCTGCAATGCTTTCTGTCCTCTCTCAGGTTTTCTTAGGCCTGTTTTACTGATGGGGATGTGAAGACCCTGAGAGGAGAAGCAGTTTGCCCAGGGTCACAGAACAAGTTCATGATTCTCAGCAAAGGGCTTCTACTGCTTCACAGACTCAGGATTTCAGGCTGGAAGGAAATTTACCAGGTTGTTTGCTTCAAAACTCTACCTGATGCTCTGCCCTCTACAGCAGAGCTTGAGTGGCCTTTTTTGTATGGCCTAACAACTAAGAATGTTCCTTACATTTTTAAAGAGTTAAAAACAAACAAAACAAAAACCAAATAAAAACATGCAACAGGCCTGGGCGCTGTGGCTCACGCCTGTAATCCCAGCACTTTGGGAGGCCGAGGTGGGCGGATCACCTGAGGTCAGAAGTTTGAGACCAGCCTGGCCAACATGGTGAAACCCCGTTTCTACTAAAAATACAAAAATAAGCCGGGCCTGGTGGCAGGCGCCTGTAATCCCAGCTATTTGGAGACTGAGGCAGGAGAATCACTTGAACCCGGCAGGCAGAGGTTGCAGTGAGCCGAGATTGCACTACTGTACTTCAGCCTGGGCAACAGAGTGAGACTCCGTCTCAAAAAAACAAACAAACAAAAAACCTGAAAAAACAGAAACATGCAATAGGCAGGGCATGGCAGCTCATGCTTGTAATCCCCATCCTTTGGGAGGTCAGGGCAGGTGGATTACTGGAACCCAGGAGTTCGAGACCAGCATGGCAAAATTACGTCTCTACAAAAAATACAAAAACATTAGCTGGGTGTAGTGGCATGCCCTGTACTACCTTGGAGGCTGAGGCGGGATGATCACTTGAGCCCAGGAGGTTGAGGCTGCAGTGAGCTGTGATTGTGCCACTGCACTCCAGCCTGGGCAACAGAGGCAGACCCTGTCTCAAAAACAAACAAACAAACAAACAAGGAACAGAGAGAGTATGTGGCCTGCAAAGCCTAAACATTACTGTCAGACAAAGTTTGCCAACCCCTGCTGCACAGCATCTTTGTCAATCCTGGCTTCAGCTTGCATACCTCTGGGGATGAGAAGTTCTCTACCTCTCAAGACAGAGTTTCCATAGTTGGTACCAAGCCCTGCCTGGGCTTCTTTATTTCAGGATGAAACCTGTCCCCTTGTAGCTTCTGTCCTGATCCCTTTGCTGCCCACCAAGGCTACATAGGACCCATGGGTTCCTTCTGACAGCTTGGTAGAGATTTGTGGACAAGATCTGCGCCCCACTGGCCTTTTCCAGGATGACAGCCCGGGTCATCTCACCATTCCTCTTGGGTGGTGGTTTGCCTGTGGAAGTCTGTGGGTGGGATGCCAGCTACCCCATATCTGTGGCTCAGTCTTGAGTCTTTTGGGATTCTCTGGGAATCCCAGGAGCCATGTGGCAGTGCAAGAAAATTCCCAATATCTCTCCTTGTAACTTCCCCTCACCACTGCACCCTCATCCTTGGCCATACTCACTTCCGGGGAGCAGCAGGATGATCAAGGCAGCCCAAGTCAGGCTGCAGGTTCTCAGCCTTGCCATAGTGCCAACTTGATGTTCACCTGGAGGCAGGAGGTTTGTTTAAGACCATGGGCTTTGGAGTCAGAGCTGATCTTAATCCTTGTCTGTCACTGTGCAGCTTTGACTAGGTTGCTTGACTTCTCTGAGCCTTAGTTTCTTTGCAAAATGGAAGTAACAGCAGCCTATACTTCATGGGACTTTGAGAGGAAGACACAAAATGATGCAAGTCAAGGGCTTTGCACAGTGCCTGGAACATAGGAAATGACAGTGACAGCCACTGTTATTATACTTGCCTTCCAGGAAAGAGCAGGGAAAGGAGCAGTGAGGAACAGCATTCTTCACCCTTCCCAGCTATCTAAGCTGGGCTCCCCTCAGAGAGCAGAACCTGAGATGAGGAATTGCATGCTGGTAGTTTATTTTGAGAAGATCCTAGCAGCAGATAAGGAGAGGATGAAATGGGGAGAATGAAACAGGGACAGAGAGAAAGCCAACACAAAGTTACATCATATGTTGGTCACCTCTGTGGACAACTGGGGCTCTATCCTGCTGGAACCTTCCCAAGAGCCATGTAGAACACTTCTCAGAGCTGTCCACCGGAGAGTCAATTTATCCCTTGGATGGGAGGGAAGATGGGAAGATTTACCCACTGACTCCTGCCCCCATTGGTCAAGGAATGCCTCTTGGGGTGTTCACTCCCTGCACATCCAGGTTGGGCATGCATGAGTACTAGGCAGGTTCTCCTGGGGAAACCATGCCAGTGTTGTCAGGGACACTCCCTGGATGAAAGGGAGAACTCTATGGAGCAGCGGAGGCAAGGGGCTGTCAGGTTACACCTGCAGGAAGCTGGCTGCCTCAGCCATATGGGCCTGAGAGAATATCAAGTGGGGCACCCGACAGGTCCAGTATGCCCCCACTTCTGGGCACAGACCTCTGGTGGCCTTCTGGGGTCAGACATCATATGGTCGCGGCCATAGCACCTGGATGGAAGGTGCCTTGGCTCCAGTCTTAGGAAGTATGCAGAGGTTTCTACCACTTGGGTAGGTATCCAGCCTCATCTTCACCCTGCTCCCATTGGGATCTTGGGGCCAACACCTGATCCTCCAGCATGAGTTGGTGCTCTTGGTGGCAGATTAGTGGGAATTGCTGGTCAACTTGCATGTCCATATCTGGACACATACATGCAGGTAGTGTCCCAGCAGGTCCCTCGTGCTCAGCAGGGAGAAAGGTAGGAGAATCCTTTTCTCTCCCTCCCAGACAGAGGTGTGGATAAGAACTGCCCAGATACCCAAGGCTGTTCTTGCTCTCAGGGGCCTTACCCAAACCCCCAGTCTATTAGTGTATATTGCAGTATTGGAATACCCAGTGACTGCTAGCCTGTAAGTCTCCTTTGTGCAAATCAGAAAGAAAACACCTCATCCGCAGGACGGGTGCAGCACCACACTAGGACCTGGCAACTAGGGAACAGCCTGGATTCAGCTTTAGTTACTCCTCAGTTTTGTGCAGTGAGAGACCTGTACAACTATCCCGAGCATCTGTCTACCCGTCAGTGGTTGGTAACCTTCTTACTACAGCATACCAGTTTGATTATCCATCCCCCTCAACACTGGTCAGGGAAGATTTAGCCTCCAAGGCCCAGATTTTGGGACACTGGTTTTCATCTCCATGTGCTTTTGATCATATCCAGCCCTGTTGCCCTAGCCAGGGTCAGCTTCAGGCCTAGCCTATGCCCTGTGCAGTACCACCATATCCACCCCCACTGGCTCCTGTCCAGAGTACACAATCTAACCCCAAGAGGCCCCGGCATCCTCCCCCTGGGTGCTGGGTGTTGGCCTGCTTGGCCTCAGTCCCTGGTCCTCCACTGCAGCCCTAGATATCCCCCCGCCTGGTTGAGCGGGCCTAGGGCCTGTTGAGTCTCACTCTCTGAGGGGATGATATACAGAGAGCTTTGGAGCCCAGCTCAGATTCAGGTCACCTGACTTGATCTCCAGCTCTGCCACTTACCAGCTGCTTTGTGACCTTGGACAAGTTACTTCACCTTTCCAAGCCGAGCCTCAGTTTCCCCATCTGTGGAAAAGAAAGAACATTAGCACTCACTCCTCAGGGTTGTTGTGAGGATGAAATGAGATGATTATGGTAAAGGCACCTAGCACTGTGCCTGGCATGGAGTTGGCACTCAGCAACCATAGGTTATTTTCACGAGCCAGAAAACGGGTCAGCAGCTCATGGAATCCAGCACAGTTCAGTTCTCGCCTCACCTCTGCCTTCCTCACAGCCTGTGTGGTCACACCTCCGAGCTCTGCCACCTTGCTTTTGTCTGTGCCACACTGCACAGTTCCAAAGCCCCATTTCTGGATCCCCTCTTCCTAGCTCCCTGGCCCCCTGGCCCTCCCGTCACTGGCCATGTCCGCTGGGCCCTGCAGGTGCTCGCTCTGCGGCTCAGCACACCTTGATGCCTCCTGGGCGGGCTGCCCTTGCATCCCCTCTTTCTGTTTCTCCCTCATCACACTCAACCCTCCCCCTCACACTGTCTTCCCCATTTCACACCCCTGGCCCCCTTGCTGTTTCTACTCTCACCGTGGGAAGGTGGGGAGGGAGGAGGGGGCTGGGAATAAACAGAGGGGAGAGGCCTTTCCAGATGTGCTGCAGATAAAGAGAGAGAGAGATACAAAGAGTGGCAGTGTGAGGAGGTGACTGAAATCCGCACAGACCAAAATGACAGAGACCCACCAAGAGGACGATTGAGGCCAGAGAGATGTCGAGAGACACAGAAAAAGGGCCCGATGTACGCTGACCCAGAGAGTGGGGGGCACTCGGAGGTCCGGAGCCTAGGAAGCGGTCTGTTACCAAGAGTTTAAGATTCAAGAGATAGCAGGAAATATGCAAGACAGAGAAACTCAGAGAAATAACAAGCCAGAGAGAAGCTGAGGAGGAAAGATGGAAACAGAGAGTGAAATAGAGACCCAGACGGGGAGGGGTTGCGCGGCTGGAACTCAGACACACGTCCTGAGAGGCAGAGGCATGGGGAGGGGAGAATGATTATGCCTGTCCCCAGCCCAGCTCAGTGTCCTCAAGGAGCTACTTGGATGTGAGTGACTTCCCTGGTGCAATACCCCCCAAAGTAGGGGCATCCTGTGAAAAGAGATTCACTGTCCAGGGCTGGGGTTCCAAAGGATGAATCCTTGGCCCTAGGCCTAGGACCCCGGACATGAACACTTGGCAGAGCTGCGGGGAGTGGCCCCAGGTTTCCAGCTCTCCATCAAGCCCAAGGCTCAGCCCCTCTCTAGGGATCCCCTACTCACGTTGGAGCCTCTGGCCCGGCCCCTGCTTGATCTCCTTGGTTTCTCTTCTCATCAAAAGAAGTTCCTGAAACCAGCTGCAGTCCAGCTTCTCTCCCCGAGCTCTGTCGTTAATGGCTCGGCCTCTGACAGGCCCGGGGGCTGGGGATTGCAACACCTTCCGAGCCTCCCTCCTGCCCTCCCTTGCGCCTTCGAGGGCACAGGCAGCCCCTTCCTCCCAGGAAGGAGCCTGTGAGGGAAGCTGGTGAGGCCCGGGCAGCCTTCCTGCCTTGGGGGTCTTAAAGGGCTGGGGAATGTGGCAACGATGTCCCCCTCCCCTGCCTCCGGATTTCCTGAGCTCGAAGCTTTGAGGCTGGGCAGGGCCCAGGCTCCCATCTGGCTGGGTTCCATCCCTATGCCCCCCACCCTCGGGGAGCTTCACTTGGAGGCAGACCCTGCCTGGAAGGCTCACCCGGCCCCAAGCCTCTTTTCAGCTCTAGCCTTGGGGCGCACGTCTTCACAGTACTCAGAAGGGTGTGTTCCAGGTTCCACGGAATTTTATAACCCAATACTCACTGCTCCCCTCTTCATTACGTATTCTGCACATTGCCCATAGACCAGGCAGATGGAGAAACAGGAATTCTGGGGGCAAGACAGGAGGTTGTTCTGGTGAGGCACGGGGTCCTCATATGTTCACTAAAAATTAGTAATGTTTACCCACAATGGTTCTGCAACACTGAACATTTTGTAATTGAGTGAAATAGACTGCATTTTATGTCTTTTATTGGTCTGTATTCATGATTCCTCTGCAACTACAAACAATTTTCCTTGCATTTTCTAAGAAAGGTTCAAATTGCTCATAGTTTATTGGATTCATAACCCAAAAAAGGTTAGGTACCAACAGACCAGCAGACTGTCCTTAACATATAATCATTTTTCGGGGTCTGGGTCTGGTGTGATGCTGCAGACCAGGGCTGCAGTTCTAGTTCCAGGTCAAATGACCTGACCGCCCGCTGCAGCCCTCCCAAGATACCCCACAGGCTCTGCCCACTCAGTGAGTCCCATGGACTGTCTTCTTTCAAAATATAACCAGAATCCTGGGTATTCACTGTAAAGTTCAAGTTGGCTCTACGTTCAAATATTTTTATGATAATATATTGAAAATACAAATATAACTGAAGCCAATACTAGCTAGCTCCCAGCTACCCTCATCTTTTGCCTAGATCATCGCAATAGCCCCCTCCGCTCTCCTGCTTCCATTTCATCCTCGTTCCCTCACCTGTCTGTAGTTCCTTCAGCAGCCAGTGCGATATCAATCAAACAGAAGTCTGATCAGGCCATCCTCCCCAACCTTTCCAATGGCTCCTGTCTCATTCAGAGTCAAAGTCAAAGCCCTTTCAATGGTCTACAGGGCCCTACACAACCTGGTATCCCCATTATCTCCTGGATCCCTCTCCTGTTACTCTCCCCTTTGCTGCCTTGCTCCAGCTACTCTGTGTTCTTTGCTTCTTGAACTTGTTATGCTGTCTCTTGCCCCAGGGCCTTTGCCCTTGCTGTTTCATTTGCCTGGACTGTTTCCCCTGCAAATAGCTACATGAGCTGGTCCCTCCCCTTCTTCAGGTCTTTGCTTAAATGTCACTTTCTCATTGAGGCCTTCTCTGAGCACCCTTTTCAAAATTTGCAAGCCCCTTCCCTCCCACTCACTATCTCTGTCTCTCCCGTATCCCTTTTCACCATCTGATATTGGCTGTCTCAATCCCCATTAGACTGAAAGTTCCATAAAAGCAACATTTTTTATCAGTTTTGTTCAAAACTTTATCTCCAGTGTCTATAACACTACTTGCCACACAGTAAGGCCTCCATGCGTGTTTATTGAATGAATGATCAACTGGATGAATCTTCCCCCACTTCATCAAATCTGTCTCCAATCCCCATGTACCTTGTCATGGTGAATTAACCACCATCCCCTCCTCTCCCTAGTCATGCAGCTCAGGGACTCAGGAGTCATTCCTTACAACTCCTTCTCCACATTCCCATGTCTAGTCAGTTCTTTTTTTTTTTTTTTTTTTTTTTTTTGAGACGGAGTCTCGCTTTTTCACCTAGGCTGGAATGTAGTGGCACGATTTTGGCTCACTGCAACCTCTGCCTCTCAGGTTCAAGTGATTCTTATGCTTCAGCCTCCCGAGTAGCTGGAATTACAAGTGCCTGCCACCATGCCTGGCTAATTTTTATAGTTTTGGTAGCGACGGGGTTTCACCATGTTGGCCAGGCTGGTCTTGAACTCCTGACCTCAAGTGATCTGCCCACCTCAGCCTCCCAAAGTGCTGGTTTTACAGGCGTGAGCCACTGTACCCAGCCTTCCAGTCAGTTTTTATTTATTTTTTATTTTTATTTTTTTTTGAGATGGAGTCTCGCTCTGCCACCCAGGCTGGAGTGCAGTGGCGCGATCTCGGCTCACTGCAACCTCTGCCTCCCAGGTTCAAGTGCTTCTTCTGCCTCAGCCTCCTGAGTAGCTGGGACTACAGGCACGCACCACCATGCCCGGCTAAATTTTTGTATTTTTAGTAGAGACGGGGTTTTGCCATGTTGGCCAGGCTGGTCTTGAACTCCTGACCTCAAGTGATCTGCCTGCCTCGGCCTCCCAAAGTGTTGGGATTACAGGCATGAGCCACTGCGCCTGGCCCCAGTCAGTTCTTAATGAAAGAGAATGGGCCTTTTGTTTGTCATTCAGCGAACTTGCTCCTGGAGCAGGTGCAGCGACACAATGGTGAGACACAGTTTTAGTTCCTGCCTTTATGGAGCTCCCATCTCAGCCTTGCCAATGGCCCTGCGATCCTTCTCCTTTCCCTGCCTTTCTTCAGAGGCCTGTCATCGCAGCCTAACTCCTCAACCGGACATGCAAGTTACCCTCGCCTCCCTCTCCTGCCTCACCAGCCCCTGCTTCCTCAGATCCAGCCCGTCATGCCAAATTCACTAATATTCCCTGCGTGCCCCAGGCTCTGGAATGACCGTCTGCCCTTCCTCTGTGGAGTGCCTGTCACCTCCCCCTGGCCGAGTCCTGTTCCTGACCCAGTTCAAGCATCCAGCCTGAGCTCAGCACCCCTCCGGGCTTCCATACCTTAGTCAAACTGAATCAGGGGCCTTTCTCCCCATTAATCCTGTAATACTGTGGTATGCTGTTGGCCACCTGCCTCCTCCATTATACTGTGAACTCTTTGAGGGCAGAAACCGTATTCTTACCTCTGCCTCTCCAGCCTCAGTACAGTGCTGGACACACAGAGGATACTCATGCGTATCTGTTGGGCTGCAGAACCTTGGTGATGGTGTTTATCTTCTCCAAGCCTCTGTTGACTAATCTGTCACAACGATAACAACTCCTCCAGGGATTTTGTGATAATTAAATGAGCTATCAGAAATACATGCCTAGTATGGCAACCAGCGCATAGTAGGTGTTCAATAAAGTTTCTTTCCTTTTTTCCTTCTGCATAATTCAGTATTTAGGAGGGAGGTTCTACTGATCTCCTTTGTGCTCCATTCTCTGTTGAGGACCCGCACCAGAAAATGGAGCTGCAGCAGCTGGAATAAAAGTTAGATTTAAGGAAATGAAGTTAGATTTAAGGAAGAGCTTTCTTTAGAGTGTACTGAGGTAAGATGATGAGCTGAGGAGTCAGGTTGCTTGGCTTTGCCACGTGCTGCCTGTGTGACTCCGAACAAGTGTTGAATCTCTTTGAGCCTTGGTTTTGTCATCTGTAAAATGGGGCTAACAGTATTGGCTTCATAGGATTCTTGAGAGAAATCAGTGACTGTAAGGGTTGTGGAACACAGCTAGGCACACAGTAAATGCTTAATAAGTGTTTACTATGGTGCATTGAAGAGCACAAGACAGATGAGGAGTCATCCCCTCTACCCGCACCCAGTGTCGGCTTTGTGGATACTTCCTCCTCCAGCTGTCCTGCCTCCTGCCCCTCCTCCATCAGACAAGGCCTCTGTGTGTTGGAAACCCCCAGTAAGGAGTGCTGGTGAGGGAATCCGATTCTCGGCAGCCTAGCTACTGAGCCCAGAGTTCTTTCTGTTTCTGTTACTGCCTGTGATGTGTGGGGCTTCTGGGTAGGTCAAGGAGCAGCTTGTTCCAGAGGGGCCGGGGTGTGGGCCAGGTAGGCAAGCTGGGGTGAGTGCCCGGAAGTTGAGGCTGTGGTGCTCAGCTGCCAGGGCCGAGGTTGGCTGGAATATAGCAGGCGGCTAAGATTGTGCAAACAGGTCATTGTGCAAACGTGCCCCTGTGTGTGACCTCGATTGTGCAAACAGGTGTTTACTGGAGGCTGCTCCGCTTGGGCAGTCCGCTTACAAAAAGCCCTTGAGCTGTTGACTTAGAAAGAAACTGGACACTCCTTCTTCCCTGAACCCACCCTGAACTTTCCGCCTCCTGGCCTTTGCTCAGGCTGTTCTCTCTGCCTCCGGTGCCCTCTCTCACCTCCACCTCAACTTGCTGAAATTCTACTCATTCTTCAAGGCTCAGAGAAAATGCCACTAAGTCTTTTTTTTTTTCTTTTCTTTTTGTTTCTTTCCTTTCTTTTTTTTTTTTTTTTGAGATGGAGTCTCGCTCTGTCACCCAGGCTGGAGTGCAGTGGCACGATCTCTGCTCACTGCAAGCTCCGCCTCCTGGGTTCACGCCATTCTTCTGCCTCAGCCTCCCGTGTAGCTGGGACCACAGGCGCCCGCCACCACACCCAGCTAATTTTTTTTTTTTTTTGTATTTTTAGTAGAGACGGGGTTTCACCGTGTTAGCCAGGATGGTCTCAATCTTCTGACCTTGTGATCCGCCCATCTTGGCCTCCCAAAGTGCTGGGATTACAGGCGTGAGCCACCGCGCCCAGCCCCTTTCTTTTTATTGAGACGGAGTTTCGTTCTTCTGCCTAGGCTGGAGTGCAGTGGTGTGATCTTGGCTCACTGCAACCTCCTCCTCCTGGGTTCATGCGATTCTTCTGTCTCAGCCTCCCAAGTAGCTGGGATTACAGGCGCCCGCCACCTCACCTGGCTAATTTTTGTATTTTTAGTAGAGAAGGGGCTTCACCATGTTGGCCAGGCTGGTCAGGAACTCCTGACCTCAGGCAATCTGCCCGCCTCAGCCTCCCAAAGTATTGGGATTACAGGCATGAGCCACCGCGCCAGGCCACTGAGTCTTTTTTCATAAGCTTTCCCCTCATTTGTAGAATGTGTCCTGTGATATACCTTTAGTGTCCTGATGTTGTTTTACCTTATGGCGCTTTCCAGATCCGTGAGTTCAAGGATCTTTCCTTATTCATCTCTGAAAGGGTGGGAAGCTGAGGTCCAGAGAGGGAATGTGACCTGCCCATGTCCCACAGCCATTTTGAGGCTGAACTGGGCTCTAAATCAGGCCTTTGCATTTTCTGCCACACTCGCCACCCCTCTTTTAGGCCCCATCCACTCTGACGTTGGACTTTTGCTCTAACCCCTGGGATGAGGTGGGAACTGGAGGGATAGGTGGGACTTGTATGGAAGAGGGAAGTATGCTGGGCAGGGGAACAGTGAGAACCAAGACATGGAGGCTGGAATGGGTGCCATGACAGAGGTAGAAGGTGGCCCAGGCCTGGGAATGGCAGTGATGGTGGTGGTAGGGAGGTAAGGCCTGCAATCTAGACCCACAGATAGCATTGATGCTGCATGACCCTGAGCAGCACCTCATAGTCCTGCCTCTTAGACCCCCAGCTCCCCTTGAAGCTCCACCACACCCCAAACTAAACACGCCTCCCAGCTGAGCTCCTCCATGTTTTCTCCTGAAAACCTGGTTTTCTGTCCTGGTGAATCCAGAAACTTGAACTGGTTTTGAACACCTCCCTGCTGGTTACCCCCTACATCCGGTCTGTCGCTCCTTCCAGTGGGATTTGCCCCTTCTCTCCCACCTTACGGCCCCTGCAGGAAGCCAGGCCACCACTGCTGTCTCCTTGGATAACGTCTCAGCTTCGTCCTGGTCTCCCTGACTTCATTCCTGGGATACCACCCTTGCTATACTTAGCTGGAGTGCTTCTTCCAAATTGCAAATTCCAGTATGTCACCACCCAACTGAAAATTGGCTGGGCATGGTGTCTCATGCCTGTAATCCCAGCACTTTGGGAGGCCAAGGCAGGCTGATCACCTGAGGTCAGGAGTTTGAGACCAGCCTGGCTAACATGGTGAAACCCCATCTCTACTAAAAATACAAAAATTAGCTGGGCATGCTGGCGGGCACCTGTAATCGCAGCTACTCGGGAGGCCGAGGCAGGAGAGTCACTTGAATCCGGGAGGCGGAGGTTGCAGCGAGCCAAGACTGTGCCACTGCACTCCAGTGTAGGCAACAAAAGCGAAACTCCCTCAAAAAAAAAAAAAAAAAAAAAATCATCCATCCATTGGTTCCTCTTTGTCCATGGGCTAAAGTTCTAAGTGTTCTTCATGTCCTTTGAGGCCCTTCAAAACCAGACCCTGAATCCTTCTTCACCCTGGAGCCTCATCTCTCTCTCTTTTTTTTCCAGGTCCTAATCCCTGGAACCTGTGAATGTATCACCTTACATGTCAAAAGAACTTTGAAAATGTGATTAAGGTTGGGATGAGGAGATTATCTTGGATTATCTGGGTAGATCCAAGAGTCTCATCTCTTGATACTCCCTTTCCCAACTCCTTTTCCTCATTTAAAAAAAAATTAATAATTTTTTATTTTTTTCTTGAGACGGAGTTTCGTTCTTGTTGCCCAGGCTGGAGTGCAATGGCTCAATCTTTGCTCACTGCAACCTCTGCTTCCTGAGTTCAAGCGATTCTCCTGCCTCAGCCTCCCGAGCAGTTGGGATTACAGGCATGTGCTACCATGCCTGGGTAATTTTGTGTTTATTTATTTATCTTTTTGGAGACAGAGTCTTGCTCTGCTGCCCCGGCTGGAGTTCAGTGGTGCAATCTTGGCTCACTGCAACCTCTGCCTCCAGGGTTCAAGCGATTCTCCTGCCTCAGCCTCCCAAGTAGCTGGGACTACAGGCATGTGCCACACACGTGGCTAATTTTTTGTATTTTTAGTAGAGATGGGGCTTCACCATGTTAGCCAGGATGGTCTCAATCTCCTGACCTTGTGATCTGCCCGCCTCAGCCTCCCAAAGTGCTGGGATTACAGATGTGAGCCACATGCCCGGCCTTTTTTTTTTTCTTTTTTGAGATGGAGTCTCCCTGCGATGCCCAGGCTGGAGTGCAGTATGATCTTGGCTCACTGCAACCTTCACCTCCAGGGTTCAAGTGATTCTCCTGCTTCAGCTTCCTGAGTAGCTGGGATTACAGGTGTACACCACCATGCCTGACTAATTTTTGTATTTTTAGTAGAGAGGGGGTTTCACCATGTTGGTCAGGCTGGTCTTGAACTCCTGACCTTGTGATCCTCCCACCTGCCCACCTCAGCCTTCCAAAGTGCTGGGATTACAGGCGTGAGACACCGTGCCTGGCCTTTTTCTTTCTTTTTTTTTTTTTTTGAGACGGAGTCTTCCTGCGACGCCCAGGCTGGAGTGCAGCGGTGCGATCTCGGCTCACTGCAGTCTCCGCCTCCCGGGTTCAAATGATTCTCCTGCCTCAGCCTGTCAAGTAGCTGGGATTACAGAGCCTGGCACTATGCCCAGTTAATTTTTGTATTTTTAGTAGAGATAGGGTTTCACCATATTGGCCAGGCTAGTTTGGAACTCCTGACCTCAGGTGATCCACTTGCCTCCCAAAGTGCTGGGATTAGAGGTCTGAGCCACCGCACCCGGCCCTCTTCCTCTTCATGAACCTGGCACTTCAACCATTCCAGTTATCATCATCATCATCTAATCATGTGCTGCTTTTTTCATGGCTCTAGGCCTTTTCCCATAGTTTCCTTCTGCTTCGGAATGCCCTTCCCTTATTTGTGTGTCTGAAGAAATCTCTTTCATCCCTCAAAATCCAGCTGGCATGTCACCTCTTCTGTGAAGCCTTCCCAGATTTCCCAGGCTGCATTAGGTGTTGCTCCCAGATGCTCTGTGAAGGCTTGGATGGATCCGTTACCTCAGTACCCAGCATGCGGCCTGGCATGGAGGAGGTGTCCATGAAAGGTTGCTGTACAATTTGGATGTCGGACCTGGATTTTCAGGCCTTGGAGCCCACAGGGGGCCCATCCAGTTACCTACTGAGAGGTCTGGAGGAGTCTCTTCCAACATGGGGCAGCCAGCACTGCATTCTCCGGCTTCCCTGGTGCTCAGTTGAGCAGGATTTTCTGCCTTTGAGCGGTGCTGGCAAATGAGAAATGAATTAATGAGGACATCGCTGATACTGAATACTAGTGGGCAAAACACCCCAGGCTTTCTCCCCAGGCTGCAGAGAGGCTGGGATGGCTGCCCAGATGCTCTCTTGGTGCCTGCCTCTGGGGAAGGAAGCAGAATTCTAGCTTTGAGTGGGCAGAAGAGAAGACTTCCCCTCCTTCTTATCCCCTGCTTGTGGTCTTCTGGCCAGGCAGGCCTTATCTCTGCTCTCCGGGCCTGGCCTGCCATGGTATGGCTGGGGAGGGGCCTGGTCCTGGTGGTCGGGGTGATGGGGAATCAGAGACTGAAAGGAGATAAAGCTCGGATGCTTATCTTGGCTCGGAGGAAACCTATTCCCTCTACAACCCTGTGACTGGAGGATGGGGTTGGGTGCAGGAAAGAATCCCTAGGCCAGGCCAGCTTCTGCCCTGTTCATGGGCTTCCTTGGGTGAGGGAGCTAGACCCATCTTTCCAGGGTCTGAGGCCCCCTTCCCCATCAGGCAGCTGGTTTATGTCCCCACAGCACTAGGTGGGCAGGTGGAAGGGAGAAGACAGGGCCATTTTTCCTAAAATTCTTGCCAGGAAGGGTGGCCAAGATAGTCAAATGACCTGTGTAAGGACAGAGAGAGGCAAAGGCAGGTTCAGAGCTTGTGGAATCAGAGCCTAAGGCTTGCATTCTCCCCTGCTTCCTGGGGAGTCTGACCTGGATCCTGAGAAGGAAGAGGGGTTCCCAGAGGTAGCCAGTCTGCTCCCTTGGTCCCATGTCCTCTGCCATTGCAGCCTGGAACCAGGGGACACAGATGGGGGCTTCTGCCCATAGATAAGCCTCTGGGTTGGGGGGCACCAGGGAGCAGAGGGATGGTGGCTTTTGCAACCTCCTTGTGGTTATACTGTTCTTATGAGTGGTCTAGACTGCTGAGGCGAGGCTGGACGTATTATCTCTATCACCTCTCTGACCTCCCAGGCTATTCTATGTTTCCTGGAATGTCCAGTTTATTCGATTCATGCACTTATTTATTCACCCACTCCATGCCCCATGAGCTCTTCTTTCTATTCATTCTCTCACTCACCCGTTTATTCACCCATTATCTACCCGTTCATCCATCTATCTGCCTACCCATCCATCCATCCTTCCATCCATCCATCAAAACTACCAACTCAGCCATCCATCCACCATCCATGCATCCATCTGTCCATCCATATATCCATCCACCAAACCATCCATCCATTCACCCACTAATTCATCCATTCATTATCCATGCATTCATCTGTCCATACGTCCATCCATCCACCACTTATCCATCCATCCATCTGCCCATCATACCCATCCATCCATTCATCCAACCACCACCCATGCACTCACCTATCCACCCATCCAGTCATTAATCCAATAAAAAATTTTGAGCACCTATTACCAATCAGATCCTGCACTTGGACCTTAGGGTAGTGTATGAATAAAACCCCAGGCTGTAATGGTCTGTGACAAGCAAACTTTCTCGCAATACCTCTGAATGCCTGCCATCTCTAAGGATACCACACTATCTCTGTGCAGCCCTTATTAATGCAGGCAGCTCCTTCTCCCAAACTCCAGGCACCAGAAATGACAGGATCCGGAAATGTGGTTGGATTTCCTCTTGATTCCAGATGTGTTATGTGCAGATGTAACTCCAGTACCCTCATTTAAGGCTCTTGCCCTGTGAAGCTGCACCACCTTCTATGGCTCCCCATCACCCTCCTGCAGGCCTCCGGTTACTTGGCTTCTGTCTCTTTTTTCTTTTTTTTTCAGATGGAGTTTTGCTCTTGTCACCCAGGCTGGAGTGCAGTGGCATGATCTCGGCCCACTGCAACCTCCGCCTCCCAGGTTCATGCCATTCTTCTGCCTCAGCCTCCCGAGCAGCTGGGATTACAGGCACCTGCCACTACGCCTGGCTAATTTTTATATTT
Organism: Trachypithecus francoisi; assembly: GCF_009764315.1. Lineage (NCBI taxonomy): Eukaryota > Metazoa > Chordata > Mammalia > Primates > Cercopithecidae > Trachypithecus > Trachypithecus francoisi. Next base: position 26,876 of record NW_022680776.1, read on the forward strand.
TTGGTAAAGATGGGGTTTCAGCATGTTGGCCAGGCTGGTCTTGAACTCCTGACCTCAGGTGATCCACCTGCTTCGGCCTCCCAAAGTGCTGGGATTACAGGCGTGAGCCACCGTGCCCGGCCGGCTTCTGTCTCTTGACATGGGTACCCCTCATAGTCTTTCTCTCTATTCCCATCCTGCCACCATCTGGGGGAACTGTACTGGCCACAAGAGTGCTGTGCTCACATACCGGCTTTCAATTCCTTGACTGGGTTGTCTCTAAGGGCTTTTCTATTTTAGACACCCAATATCTTGTTTACATCAGGGACTTTGCCATCACCTGGATCTGCTCAACCTCTAGAACCTTCCATCCAACACCTCCTCTTTGACCATAGGCCTCCCTCTGTCCATCTCTCACCCCCTCACCCCCACAGCTCCTGCTCTCTAAACTCAGAGAGGCCTCCAGGCTCTGCTCCCACTATTTCCTCATTTATCACCTCCTCCTCACTTCCCTTCCTTTCTTCCCCCCGCCGGCAGCCCAGCATTAATTCACTGAAGATTCTCTTACCTGTGCTCCAGGATTTGTGCAGTCCTCTCCATCCATCTCCCTGCCCAGCAGAGCTTCACAGGTTGGATTATTTCTTTTTGGAGTGGGTCTCATTCTGTCACCTAGGCTGGGGTGCAGTGGCACAAACATGCTTCCTTGCAACTTCGACCTCCCTGGCTCAAGTGATCCTCCCACCTCAGACTCCTGAGTAGCTGGGACTTCAGGCACACGTCACCATGCTTGGCTAAATTAAAAAAATTTTTTTTGTAGAGATGGGGTCTGGCCACGTTGCCCAGGCTGGTCTTAAACTCCTGGACTCAAACAATCCTCCTACCTTGGCCTCCCAAAGTGCTGGGATTACAGGTGTGAACCATCATGCCCTGCCTGGATTGGATTCTTAAGGTAAACTTTTTATTGACAAATAATGTATACACCATTGTAAAATTCTAATTGCAATTTTTAACCTTACCATAAGTGTATATAACTATATACACATATGATTTTAAGTGCTTAATTTTGACATAACTGAGGTTTATATGAAATTTGCAAGAATCGTGGGAGAAAACTCCTGTATACCCCTCACCCAAATTCTTAAAATGTTACCAACATTGTATCAAATTTCCTTTCTCTCTTTCTGTGTGTGTATACATGCCTTCACAGGTAAAGATTTTTTTCTGAACTGTTTGAGTAAGTTGTATATGTGATCCTCCTATAGTCCAAGTTCTTCCATTGTGTGTTTCCTAAAAAACAAGGACATCGTCTTACATATGACCACAGTACGGAAGTTACCATTGTTACAATGGTAGCTAATCTCCAGATTTTATTCAGATTTCAGATCTTATTCAGATTGTCATAGATATAGATTTTAAAATGTATTATGTAACATTTGATATGTAAGAATGCTTGAAAACGATGAAATGTAATAATAAAATGGTCATCTGTCAACCAATCACCAAACTTAAGTTCTAGAACAAGGTCAAGAAACTATGGCCTGCAGGCCAAATCCCGCCCGCTGCCTGGTATTGTGGCACAGTGACACCCATTCATTTACACCTTGTTTATGGCTGTTTTGGAGGTACAAAGCTGCAGAGTTGAGCAGTTGTGACAGAGACCTTATGTTCCATAAAACTAACACATTTACCACCTGACCCTTTACAAAAAAGTTTGCCATCCTCTGGTCTAGAGCGGAGCTGTCCAGTAGAACTTTCTGTGATGATGGAAATATTCTTTTTTTTTTTTTTTTTTTTGAGATGGAGTCTCGCTCTGTCGCCCAGGCTGGAGTGCAGTGGCCGGATCTCAGCTCACTGCAAGCTCCGCCTCCCGGGTTCCCGCCATTCTCCTGCCTCAGCCTCCCGAGTAGCTGGGACTACAGGCGCCCGCCACCACGCCCGGCTAGTTTTTTGTATTTTTTTAGTAGAGACGGGGTTTCACCGTATTAGCCAGGATGGTCTCGATCTCCTGACCTCGTGATCCGCCCGTCTCGGCCTCCCAAAGTGCTGGGATTACAGGCTTGAGCCACCGCGCCCGGCCGATGATGGAAATATTCTATAAATCTGTGCTGTCCAATACAGTAGCCACTAGCCACATGTGACTAGCATTTGAAATGTGGTTAGCATGTCTGAGGAACTGAGTTTTATTATTTTTTAAATTGTTTAAAAATTTTTATATTTGTAAAATAGAGATGGGGAGTCTCACTGTCTTGCCCAGGCTGGTCTTGAACTCCTGAGCTCAAGCAATCATCCTGCCTTGGTCTCCCAAAGTGCTGGGATTACAGGCATGGGCCACCATACCTGCCCCTGAATTTTAAATTGTATCTAATTTTAATTAATTTAGATTAATTAATTGACTAATTAATTAATTTTTTTGAGACAGGGCTGAGCTCTGTCCCCCAGGCTGGAGTGTAGTGGCGCCATCATGGCTCACTGCAACCTTGACCTCCCAGGATCAATTGATCCTCCTACCTCAGCCTCCCCAGTAGCTGGGACTACAGGCATGTGCCTCCATGCCCAGCTAATTTTTGTATTTTTTGTAGCGGTGAGGTTTCACCCTGTTGCCCAGACTGGTCTTGAACTTCTTGACTCAAGTGATCCTCCCACCTTGGCCTCCCAAAGTGCTGGGATTACACATGTGAGTCACCGTGCCCGGCCAATTAATGTAAATTTAAGTCAAAATGTCTACATGTGGCTAATGCTACCATATCGGAAAGCATAGTTCGAGAATGTCACTTGTATCTTTTCATCCACTCGTAAACTCCTTCCTATTCTACTTCCCTGTGTCCTCACTCCCAGAGGCAGCAACTCTCTTGAGTTCTGTGTTTATCATTCCATTTCTATTGCAACGTATAATTATCACATTTGGTTTTGAACTTTATAAAAATGCTATCATTCTGTATCTAGTGTTTTGCAACTTGCTTTTTTTCATTCTGACTTACATTTCTGCCATCTTGTGATGGGTAATGGAAGCTTATTCATATTTCTTCTCTGTATGATTTACTGCGTACCTATACCAAAATATAGTTTTACCCATTTCCTGTTAATGCCTGTTGGGATGGTTTTCATTTTTTGTTACTGGGGACATTCTTGTATATTTTTTTCTGGTGGCATAAGTTCATGAATTTCTTTTCTTTTTTTTTTTTTTTTTGAGTCGGAGTCTCGCTGTGTTGCCCAGGCTGGAGTGCAGTGGCCGGATCTCAGCTCACTGCAAGCTCCGCCTCCCGGGTTCCCGCCATTCTCCCGCCTCAGCCTCCGGAGTAGCTGGGACTACAGGCGCCCGCCACCGCGCCCGGCTAGTTTTTTGTATTTTTAGTAGAGACGGGGTTTCACCGTGTTAGCCAGGAGGGTCTCGATCTCCTGACCTCGTGATCCGCCCGCCTCGGCCTCCCAAAGTGCTGGGATTACAGGCTTGAGCCACCGCGCCCGGCCCATGAATTTCTTTAGAAGAAGAATTGCTGGGCAAGTAGAATATTAAATGTTTAGGCTTACAAATGGTACCATCTTGTTTTCCAAGATGTTTGTTTGCGCTTATTTATGTTCCCACCAAGCAGAGTGTAAAAGTTCCTGTTGATCCGGATCTTTGCCAGCCATTGATGGTGTCAGCGCCTTCTTCATTTTGCCAACTTAGTGGGTGTAAAATTATATCTCGTGTTGTCTTAATTTGCATTTTTTGGATTATTAATGAAGTTGATCTTTTTTTCAAGTGTTGATTGGTCTTTTGTGTTCCGCTTCGGAGAAATGCTCTTGTTCATGTCTTCTGCTCAGGTTTTCAGCTGGGCTGTCAGCTGTGTGTGTTGCAAATAACTTCTCCCAGTTGGTGGCGTGCCTTTTCATTTTATTTTATGTCTTGATAGAGAAAATTGCTTAGTTTTAATGTAATTAAGTTTATGAATATATTCTTTATGGTTGGTACTTTTTATCTTGTTAAAGGAAGCCTTTCCTGTTCTGAGGCCATAAAGATATTCTTCTATATTTTCTTTTATGAGTTTAAAGGTTTTGCCTTTCCTGCTTAAGTTTTGAATCCAACTGGAATAGTATCACTTATGATTTGGGGAAAGGATTCAATTTTATGCTTTTCTGTGTAGATATTGAGCTGTTCATTTGTTGAAAAGCTCTTCCTTTCCCCAGTGATCTGCAATGCTACCTCTGTGTCATATATCACATTTCCATATATTTGCGGCTCATTTTGAGGCTCTTCATTCTATTCCATTGGTCTGCTTAATCATCCCTGTGTCAATCTCATTCTATCTCAGTTACATTACATTTATAAGTCTTGATATCTGATAGGGCATGCTATCCCACCTTGTTTTTCTCCCCAGTTTTGCCTATTCTCGTGCCTTTGCTCTCCTAAGGTATTTTAGAATTAACTTGTCAGGATCCACACAAATTCTGTTGTGATTTTGATTGGAGTTGCATTGATTTTATAGATCAATTTAGAGGAAATAGATATCTCCAAATACTGAGTCTCCTTATTCATGAAGGATTTTTAAAAGTTATTATTTATTGTCTCTCTTTTTTCTTTTTTTGAGATGGAGTTTGCTCTGTCGCCCAGGCTGGAGTGTAGTGGCACAATCATAGCTCACTGCAGCTTAGAGATGAGGTTTCACTATGTTGCCAGGCTGGTCTCCAACTCCTGAGCTCAAATGATCCACCCTCTTTGTTCTCCCAAAGCGCTGGGATTACAGGTGTGAGCCATTGCGCCCAGCTGTGTCTTTAAGGTTTATAATTCTTTCCTTCCAGGTCTTACATATCTTTTGTTTTTTTTATTTTTTTGAAATTGTAGATGATATGTATTTTTAAAATGCATCTCTTAAATATAATTGCTTTAATTAAAGGTATCTTTCTCCTTTCCTCTTACATATTGTTTTTAACATCTAGCAACGTTGTTAAATCTCTTATTCTAACCTTTTATTTGTAGATTTTGGGGTTTTTCTTTTTCTTTTCTTTTCTTTTTTTTTTGAGATAGAGTCTCACTCTGTTGCCCAAGCTGGAGTGCAGTGGCACAAAATTGGCTCACTGCAACCTCTGCCTCCCAGGTTCAAGCGATTCTCCTGCCTCAGCCTCCCAAATAGCTGGGATTACAGGCACCCACCACCATGTCCGGCTAATTTTTGTATTTTTAGTAGAGATGGGGGTTTCACCATGTTGGCCAGGGTGGTCTCGAACTCCTGGCCTCAGGTGATCCACCTGCCTTAGCCTCCCAAAGTGCTAGGATTATAGGCATGAGCCATCGCACCCGGCCTGATTTTGGGCTTTTCTAGGTAAATAAACATAGAATCCATGAATGATGCACATTTTTTTCTCTTCCAGCCTTTATATGTTTTATTTCATTTTTTTTTTTTGTTTCACTGCATTGGCTAGAACTACCAGTCTGGCTTTGAAGGGAAGCAGCGGTGGTAAGCATCTTTGCCTTTTCATTATTTTAAAGGGAACGATAATGTTTCCCATTAAGAATAAGGTTTTTAGGCTGGGTGTGGTGGCTCGTGCCTGTAATCCTAGCACTTTGGCAGGTTGAGGTGGGAGGATAGCGTGAGTTCAGGAGTTCAAGACCAGCCTGGCCAATATAGCAAGGCCTCATCTCTACTAAAAATAAAAAAATTAGATGGATGTGGTGGTGTGTGCCTGTAGTCCCAGCCCCCACTCTGGTGGCTGAGGCGGGGGGACTGCTTGAGCCCAGGAGGTGGAGGCTGCAGTGAGCTGTGATCAGGCTACTGCACTCCAGCTGGGTGACAGAGTGAGACACTGTCTCAAAAAGAAAGAAAAAAAAAGAATTTTTCCTTCTATTCTTAGTTTTCCAGGAGTTTTAAAAAAATCATGAATATTAAACATATACATCTCCATCTATTCAAATGACAGTTAATAATAATGTATTGCACGTTTCAAAATTGCTAATTGAGTAAATTTTCAATGTTCTCGCTACAAGAAATGATATGTATTTGAGGTGATGGATATGTTAATTAGCTTGATTTAATTATTCTGTATTATATTTATAAATCATATCAGTTTGTACTCCATAAATATATACAATTATAAGTTGTCAATTTACAATAAAAAATTTAAAAAAATTTTAAAAAGAAAAAAATGTAGTGTTTCTCATGTAGTCAGTTAATGTGATGAGTACATTTATAGATTTATAATATTGAAACTTTCTTGCAGTTCTAGGATACACCCAACTTAGCCATAAAATATTGTCATTTTTATGTACTGGTGGATTCAAGTTGTTATTATCTTGTTTAAGACTTCGGTGTCTATGCTATTGAGTAAAATTGGCCTGTAATTTTCCTTTCTCACACCCTCTTTGTTAGATTTTGGAATCTAGGTTATACTGTCCTCATGGAATGGGCTGGGGAGTGTTCTGTCTTTTTCTATTCTCTGTAAGGGCTTTTTGAGTTGGAATGGCCTGTGCCTTGATATACAGTTGATCACAGTATTTCCCTTTCTATCTTTCTAATATCTTCTGGGTCTGTAAATATGTTGCCTCAAAATTTTTTAATAAGAGTTTTTGGTGACTTCTCTCTTTTACTTTCCATCAATCTTGCCAGAGGTCTGTCTTTTATTAGCCTTTTCGAGAAACCAATTTTTGACTTTGTTGTGTGTGTACATTTTTTTTTACTGCATCTTTGCTTTGATGTAATTAATTTTTCTTCTTAGCTTTATTATTACTTCCTGTGGACTTATTTTATGGTTCTTTTTATAAGCTCTTAAGTTGGGGCTTCGTTGATCAATTTTTGGGCTAAACTTTCAAGGCTCAACATTTTATTAGAAGTGCTGCTTTGGCTCTCTCTGTTTTGATAAGCATTGTTTTCTTCTCTCTTTCTTTTTTTTTTTTTTTGTCTTTTGAGGTGGAGTTTCACTGTGGTTGCCCAGGCTGCAGTGCAGTGGCGTGATCTCAGCTCACTGCAACCTCTGCCTCCCAGGTTCAAGCGATTCTCTTGCCTCAGCCTCCTGAGTAGCTGGGATTATAGGTGCCCGCCACCATGCCCGGATAATTTTGTATTTTTAGTAGAGACAGATTTTCTCCATGTTGGTCAGGCTGGTCTCGAACTCCCGACCTCAGGTGATCTGCCCACCTCGGCCTTCCAGAGTGCTGGGATTACAGGCATGAGCCACCACATCTGGCCGATAAGCACTGTTTTCATTATCATTCTGCTCTAAGTGCCTTAAAATATATAGTTTTTTTTTTTTTTTTTTTTTTTGAGGCGGAGTCTCGCTCTGTCGCCCGGACTGGAGTGCAGTGGCCGGATCTCAGCTCACTGCAAGCTCCGCCTCCCGGGTTTACGCCATTCTCCTGCCTCAGCCTCCCGAGTAGCTGGGACTACAGGCGCCCGCCACCTCGCCCGGCTAATTTTTTGTATTTTTAGTAGAGACGGGGTTTCACCGTGTTAGCCAGGATGGTCTCGATCTCCTGACCTCGTGATCCGCCCGTCTCGGCCTCCCAAAGTGCTGGGATTACAGGCTTGAGCCACCGCGCCCGGCCATAGTTATTTCTTTGACTTATGAATTACTCAGAAGAAAGCTTTAAACTTTTCAAATGTATGTGAATTTTAAATTTATCTGTTTCTCACTGAGTTCTAATTTAAATGCAGCACAGTTAGAGAAAATGATGTGTGTGATGATGATTCTTTGGAATTGAGTCTTGCTTTATAACCTAGCACATGGTCAATTAAAATAATTTTTATAACCTCAGTATTTTGGGAAGCTGAGGTGGGAGAATCCCATGAGACCAGGAGTTTGAGACCAGCCTGGGCAACATAGTGAGACCCTGGCCAAGCATGGTGGCTCATGCCTGTAATCTCAGCACTTTGGGAGATGAGGTGGGCAGATCATGAGGTCAGGAGTTTGAGACTGTCTCTACTAAAAATGTGAAAATGAGCCGGGCCTGGTGATGTGCGCCTGTAATCCCAGCTACTTGGGAGGCTGAGGCAGGAGAATTGCTTGAACCCAGGAGGCAGAGGTTGCAGTGAGCCAATATCACGCCATTGCACTCCAGCCTGGGCGACAGAGGGAGACTCAGTCTCAAAAACAACCAAAAACAAAAACATAGTGAGACCCTGTCTCTAAAAAAAAAAATTAGCTGGGCATGGTGGTGTGTGCCTGTAGTCCCAGACACTTGAGAGGCTGAGGTGGGAGGATTGCTTGAGCCCAAGGGTTCAAGGTTACAGCGATTTATGATTGTGCCACTGTACTCCAGCCTGAGCGACATAATGAGACTCTGTCTCTAAGAAAAAAAAAATTAAAAAAAATTTTAAAAATGTGTGCTTGAGAAGTTTAGTCTCTAGATGCAGCGTTCCATAAACTTCCATTCCACTTTGCTTGTTATATATTATTCAAATCCTGTTTGACTAATTTTCTGTCTGCTTGACCTGCCAGTTATGGAGATGTGAGTATTCAAATCTCTCTCCATGAGAGTGGGTTTTGTATTTTCCCTGCAGTCTCATCAACTGCTGATTTCTAATTTTTGAGGCTACTTTACATGTAGATTAAGAATTGTTGTGTCTTCCAGAAAAAGCTAACTTTTCTATCCCTTTTAAGATGCTTTGCATCTTAAAGTCTGTTTTTCTTCTGATTTTAGTGTAGCTCTCCCAGCTTTCTTTTTTAAAAAATTTCTTGAATTTTTTTTAGAGACAGGATCTCGCTCACTCTTTCACCCAGGCTGGAGTGTAGTGGTGTGATCATGGCTTACTGCAGCTTCGAACTTCTTGGTTCAAGTAACCCTTCCACCTCAGCCTCCTGAGTAGGTGGGACTATAGACACACACCACTATGCCTGCTAATTATTTTTTATTGTAGAGATAGGGTCTTGCTATGTTGCCTAGGCTGGCCTCAAACTCCTGGCCTCAAGCAATTCTCCTAGTTCGTCCTCCCAAAGTGCTGGGATTACTAGTGGAAGCCACCGCATTCGGCCTCCAGCTTTCTTTTGATTAGTGTTTGTGTGGTCCTTCAATCTATCTCCTTATGTTTCAGTGTTTTAGATATGCCACTATATGCAGCATAGAGCTGGATTTTTAAAAATCCAATCTAACAATATGTATTTTAAATAGCGCACATAGACTTTTAGTTTATTGTGATTATAGATACATCTTGAGTTATTTTTGTTATCTTTCTTATTCTATTCCCCCTCCCCCTATTCTTTCTCTTCCTACTTGTTCTTCCTTCCTTTGGATTTATTGAGTTTGTTTATTTTCTTACTCTATCCTTTTCTACCTCCTTTATTGATTTGGAATTTATATACCCTACTTGTATATTTCTATTGAAATAGATAGATTGCTTCTATATTTCTATTGAAATAGATAGATTCTATTGATTGCTTTTGAAATTCTATCCTGCATACCTAAAGAAGTCTCAGGTTATTAGTATCTCAACCACCTTCCTAAATAATAGAAGGACTTTTGAACCCTTTGGCTGTGGTCTTCCCCTACAGATTTACATATTCTCTTTTTGGTGCAGTTTTTGAAATATTTCCTTACTGTTCCCACCTCTTGTCATTATTTTACATAATATTTGTATAGATGTATCTGTTTATCAATTTCTTTGCTTACTATTCTTTTCTGCTTGCCAGTCCTTCCTTCTGGGGTAATTTCCCTTTTTCTTGTAGCACATTCTTCAGTAAAGATTTGTTGTTGGTAAATGCTTTTTGCTTTTCTTTCTCTGAAATAAAAAATCCAGAGGTTTCCATTTCACCATCAGCTTTGGAAGATGGTTTTGCTAAGTTCACAATTCTAGGTTGACAGTTATTTTCTCCCAGAACTTTGAAGCTCGTCCCTGTTTTCTGGCTTTCACTGTTGCTTTTGAGAGGTGTGCTGTCATCTAATTATCCTTCCTTTGTGGGAGGCGTGTCTTTTCTATGTGGTTGCTTTTAAGATCTCTGTCTTTGGTGTTATGCAGTTTCACCACACTGTGATTACCTGGGAATTTCCTTTTATTTACGTTATTAGATGTATATTACATTTCCAGTGTCTGTGAAATCATGCATTTCACCAGTTCTGGAAAGTTCTCAGCCATTATCTCTTCAAATATTACCTCTCTCTTTTTCTCCCTCTATCCTCTTTCTGGGACTTTTATTCTACCTGCTATTGCTTTTAACATCTCTTTCATATTTTCCATTTGCTTGTCTCTGTGCTGAAAATTGTGTAATGTCTTCAGATTAATCTTCCAGCTCACTCAGTCTCATCAACTATGTCTAATATGCTGTTTAACTCATTTGTTGAATTTTTTGTTTCAACAAGTTATTTCATTTCTAAAAGTTCTATGTTGTTCTTTTCCAGATCTATTTTAAAAAATTATCTCTTGTGATTTGATCACTTTTGTGATTTCATTTTTTATTTCTTTAAAAGCTTCAGTTATAGTTATTTCATTTAATGTAATTATAATAATTACAATTTCTGTTATCCTTAGGGATCTATATCTATTGTATGTTGTTTCTGCTAACAATTGCCTCTTGTGTGTTTGGTGATTTTTTTTTAAATTGTGGATTTATATATATAGTTGGTCCTCTGTATCTGTGGGTTCTGCATCTTGGATTTAACCTGTTGAGGATGGAAAATACTTGGAAAAAAAATTCCACTAAGTCCCAAAAAGCAAAACTTGAATTTGCTGTGTGCCAAGTACTATTTTGAATCCATCAGAACAGAGTAATGTATACGCATTGTATTAGGTGTTATAAGTAACCTAGAGATAATTTAAAGTATATGAGAGGGTGTATGTAGGTTATATGCAAATACTATGGCTTTTTGTTTTGTTTTGTTTTGAGACAGACTCTCATTCTGTCGCCCATGCTGGAGTGCAGTGGCACAATCCAGTTGCTCACTGTAACCTCTACCTCCTAGGCTCAAGTGATCCTCCCACCTCAGCCTCCCAAATAGCTGGGACTACAGGGGCACAGGTGCACACCACCACATCCAGCTAATTTTTAATTTCTTTTTAGAGATGGGGGTCTCACGATGTTGTCCAGTCTAGTCTTGAGCCCCTGAGCTCAATCATCCTTTCACGTTGGCCTCCCAAAATGCTAGGATTACAGGTGTGAGCCACCATGCCCAGTCCACTGTGTCACTTAAGATAAGGGACCTGAATATCCACAGATTTTGGTATCTGTAGAGGTCCTGGAACCAATTCCCCATGGATACCAGGGGATAACTGTATATTCTTTGGTAATCTTGAGTGCCTAAGTTGGGGATGCTATCCTTCAGAGAGGCTTTGTTTGCTGCCTGGTGCATGTTGTGGGTAGCAATAATAGTGCATATTATATAGGGTTGTTAGAAATATTAAATGGGGCTGGGTGCAGTGGCTGTCTCCTGTAATCCCAGCATTTTGGGAGGCTGAGGAGGGCAGATCACTTGAGCTCAGGAGCTCGAGACCAGCCTGGCCAACATGGCGAAACCCCATCTCTTACTAAAAATACAAAAATTAGCCGAGTGTGCTAATTACAGGTGCATACCTGCAATCCCAGCTACTCAGGAGGCTGAGGCATGAGAATTGCTTGAGCCTGGGAGGTGGAGGTTGCAGTGAGCAGAGATTGTACCACTGCTCTGCAGCCTGGGTGACAGAGTGAGACTCTGTTTCAAAAAAAATAAAAATAAAAAAATAATAAATGAAATACCAGATGCAAAGTGCTCAGCTCAATGCCTTAGACATAGTAGCTGGTCAAAAAATATGTTTTTTTTTTTGTTTGTTTTGTTTTTTTCTGTTCAGGATTGAATTCTTTGAGGTTAGGAACCCTGTTATTTTTTATTTTTTATTTATTTTTATTTTTTGAGACGGAGTTTCACTCTTGTCACCTAGGCTGGAGTGCAATGGCGCAGTCTCTGCTCACTACAACCTCCGCCTCTCGGTTCCAGTGATTCTCCCACCTCAGCCTCCCGAGTAGCCAGGATTACAGGCACGCGCCACCACGCCTTGCTAATTTTTGTATTTTCAGTAGACACGTGATTTCACCATGTTGGCCAGGCTGGTCTTGAACTCCTGACCTCAGGTGATCCGCCCACCTCGGCCTCCCAAAGTGCTGGGATTACAGCTGTGAGCCACCGCGCCTGGGCGGAATCCTGTGTTATTTATTTCACTGGTCTCCACTCCACCTAGTGCAACATCTGGCACAAAGGGACCTTTAACAGAGATCTAATAAGTGAATGTGCACATGACATCTCACCTTTCCAGACAGAACTACCCTTCTTAGAGCATCTCTAGTTTCCATAGCCTGGGGCTCTGCAGCCCCCCACCCTGTCCCTGGCAGTACTTTGAAAGCTGTCAGAAGACCAACTACAGTTGTCTATTCTCAAAAGATTAAATCTAGTCAAGAACCAAAACATGTAGAGAAAATTCCAGCTTTTCTGAGCTCTAGCCAACAGGCAGTCCATATGCTGGGGTCCCCGAGTCTGTTATCTCCAAGGTTGCCTGACACAGTACCTACCCTCTGCTTATGCTGAAAATCCTCCATCTGTTCTTGTTTTCAAATTGTTTAGAAGATTTAGAAGATTTTATGATGTCACACCATGTCCCGACAGGAAGCCCCATGTGAGAAGCTTCTTTCAGAATTTGTTCCTGGAAATATTTGTCCCTGTGGAGGAACTGATCTGCTTCCTCTTTTCTGATAGTAAGAGTGTTTCAGTTTTTACCCTGGCGACCAGGAAGCTCAAATCCAAATTTCCAGATTAATCACAGCATCTATGGCAACCCTAAAGATTGCCATTTTTTCTCTTGAGCTATAAGAATCCATTGAATGAACTAATCTTTCCCATTGTAATGCTATTTCATCTCCTTTTGGGAAAAAGATGAAGCAGTCATGTGTTTCGAAATTATGACAACAGCATGGTCAATGGAAGCCATGTAGGATACTATTGAGAGCTGCAGCTCTGGAGTCAGACTGCTTGTGTGCAAATTCTAGCTCTGCCTTTCACTCACTTAGGGCTTGTGTGCAAATGTCTGGTGGAGCCCCAGCCCTTCAGTTAATGTACCAGGGAGCCAGTAACTAGTTGCAGCCCCCTCTGGGCCTCAGCACATTTGTAAAATAAGTTCTTAGAATTCTGAAGAGAAGCAAAGGAAGTTAAAGACAAAGAGAAAGCCTTTGGTGAGGAGCAGGTGACTTAGGCAAGAGCTAATTCTGGGCACGGAAGGGGAGGAATCGGGGTCAGAGGTTCTGACCTCGTGGGGCAGGGGAGAGAGGAGGAGGAGAGGCAGAGAGAAACTCCAGAGCTCCTGCTAGACAGGGTGTGGGGAGTGGGCGTTTGGAGTGAGTTGCCCCTCACAGCCTGTGCTGGAACTTCAGCCCTCCTGGAACTCCTGACTGGGCCACTCTTCCTTGTGGGGGGTGGATAATGGAGAGTCAGAGTCACTCCTCATCTGGCCTTGGGTTTGGTTTTTGGTTTTGCTGTGGCTTCACCAATGGCTCTTTGAGTGGTGTGGCCAAGATGTGTGGGGGTGATGGTGGAGGGGATGGACTTGGGGGGACAGGCACATGCAAAGGTAGAAGGCAGCCACTGCCCTTGAGGGCAATCTGCAGTCTCACTGGGTGACCCAGGCAGTCTCTGGAGGGACCGAGCAGCAGGCACCATAGGCTGAGTCCCTAGGTGCCCTCGGGATTTGGAGGAGAGGGACAGCTAAGCAAAGCTGGTTTTTGAAGGAAGGCTTCTGGTACAGGTGAGAGAGGATGTGGGGCAGTAGAACAGAGGGGAGTGGTCCACGCCAGGCTCCAAGGGAACAGCAACGCTGTGGTGATGAGGTAGGTGATTTGTTTCAGGGGCAGTTTGGGGTGTGGCCCCTGCCCCCTGAGTGTGTGGCCCAGAGTAGGTGCCCATCGAACCTGCTGAGCACTGAGATGGAGGACTGTGAACCCCATTTGGAAGGGGTGAATTTAGAAAGATTGCTGGTATTGGGGAGGGCGAGTTGAGGGCTGACAGAGAGGGCCAGGCCTACGTCATTCTGCTCCTGTTTCAACAGTCCCAACCCTATCGCCAGTGCCCCAGTGGAGGGGCCCACTCCCATGCCCCAGACCTTCCAATGGCTCCCCAAGGCTGCAAGCTCTTCATGGTCTGATGGTGGATGGGGATCCAGGCAAACCAGGAAAACCAGCATGGGGCACTCCTCTGGACTGGCAGCCTGGTGGGATGGGAGTGGTGGGGGGTGGTGGAGTAACTCTGAGAAACTGAGAATGTCCCTTTGGGCCAAGTCCCTTTGGGCCCAAGCCTGGTGCTGAGAAGGCAGAATTTTTCCAACAGGTGACCTGTGGGGGAACAAAACCATCAGAGAAGTCCTTGCTGGCGCAGAGATTGGGCGCTCCAGGGCAGGACACAGGGGAGAAGAAAAAGAGCTGGGTGTCAGAGTGGATCTGAGCAGGAAGTCCAGTGTGAGCCACTGCACTGCAGAAAGACTAGGAGGGGAAGTGTGGGGCAGGGCGTGTAACACGAGGAGGACTTCATCTGCCCAGAGAATTGTGGGGGCAGGGATAACATAGGAGCTCAGAGTCCTCTGCTACCCTGCTGTCTGGAATTTTCCATAATAAAGAGCGTTCTGAAAAGAAGAGTGCACATTTTGCTAGTCACTGTCATCATTTCTAGGCCCCTGAGATGTTCCATCAGACTCCAGAATGTCCCGGGGGAGCCCCCTGCAGCATCTTGGTAGCCTGTCTGCCCTAGACAGGGTTCAAGTGCCTCCCCTGGACCTGGAGTGATGCTTCTTGAAAAATGTCTTCTTGGGATGGAGAAGGCCTTTCTAAGCAAGGCACAAATTCAGAAGCCGTAAAGGAAAGTATTTTCAGGTTTGACTTCATAAAAATAAAAATCTTCAATAAGACAAATAACACCATAAACACAGTTAAAAGACACGCAACAGACTAGGAGTTGAGGGGTAAAAAAGAAAATAGCCTCAACGTTCCCCACAAACATCTCTCTGTATGAGGAGAGAAGTCAAGAGGAATAATTTCTCTGAGGGAGGTCTTGGTGCAGCGGTGTCTCCACTGGACCAACCATGAATTAATATAACGAAACTTCCTCTATCAGCCAGAAATGAGATCACCCTTTTTAGGCAGACCACCGGCATTAGTCGATTTTCACACTGCTGATAAGGACATACCCAAGACTGGGTAATTTATGAAGAAAAAGAGGTTTAATGGACTCACAGTTCCACCTGGCTGGGGAGGCGTCACAATCGTGGTGGAAAGCGAAAGGCACATCTTACATGGCAGCAGGCAGGGAGAGAATGAGAACCAAGCAAAAGGGGTTTCTCCTGATAAAATCATCAGATCTCCTGAGACTTTCTACCATGAGAACAGCATGGGAGAAACCGCTGCCATGATTCAGTGATCTCCCACCGGGTCCCTCCTACAACACGTGGGAATTATGGGAGCTGTAATTCAAGATGAGATTTCGGTGGGGACACAGCCAGACTGTATCACCACCTCAACAGGGAAGAGTTTGTAGTTCACTTTTCATGGATTCCCATTTAACAGATTCCTGGGTAGGTATATAGGGCCAATAGCCTGACACACCTCACATAGAGCCCTGCAAGTCACGAAGTGGCTAGTACCTCCTGCCACAAACTAGTTCCTATGGAGAGTTTGCATGTCTCTACTATCTCCCAGACATGATTCTAGTTAGTTGATTCCCCGCCACCAGCACAGCATGAATAATCCCATCCCCATTCCCTGCCCATCTTCCAGTGATCAAAGGCCCAGCTTGAAGGAAGCAAGGAGGATGGTTCCAGGCAGGGGACACTATGGGCAGGATAAGGGGTGGTGGCAAGATGTGCACATTCATGGTCATTTGGACGGCCCCCAGGATCCTCAGGTGCCCTAACAGCCCAACTGTGGCACCTGTGATGGATACAGGGATCCTCCTCTCCAGCCACCCTGCCAAGTGGTTGCTGATACCCTTAGGGTATGAGTGCCTGGCTAGTCCTGCCAGGCTGTCTTCTAGGGAGGCCAAAGAGCTTAAGCAGCAGGGACTTGACACATGCAGACAGCGTGGATTCCATTCAAGTGAGGACTAGAAGGATGGTGGGTGAGGTCTTATGACATGGAAGGGTGATGGTTCCACTCACTCCATGGGCATCCTGGAACCGAGGGTTCTTAGGTCCAGCAAGCTCCTGGGCTGTCAAACATGTCAGTGTAGGCTCGGGAATGGGGGTGCCGCTGCTCTGTCCTGCTGGACAACTTTGCAGGCCACTCATGGAATCCCCAGGGTAAATGGCGCTCTTGAAAGAGTGATAGTTGGCCGTGCACGGTGGCTCATGCCTGTAATCCTTGCAGTTTGGGAGGCCGAGGTGGGTGGATCACCTGTGGTCAGGAGTTCGAGACCAGCCTGGCCAACATGGTGAAACCCTGCCTCTACTAAACATATAAAAATTAGCCAAGTGTGATAGAGCATGCCTGTAATCCCAACTACTCGGGAGGCTGAGGCAGGAGAATTGCTTGAACCCAGGAGGCAGAGATTGCCATGAGCCAAGATCGTGCCATTTGCACTCCAGCTTGGGCAACAAGAGAGAAACTCCTTCTCAAAAAAAAGGAAGAAAGAAAGAGAGTTTTAGGAGTGGTCAGACAGCAGCTGCTCAGAGCTGCCAGAACCCCTCATGCTCCCATCTGTTCTGAGTGTGCAGATCAAAGGGAGGGATGGGGCCCTGCCAGAAAGCTCAGGACCCTGCTTAGGTGCACTGCCATGTCATTGTGGGCACTGGGGCAGACAAAGTCACACAATGAGAAACTGTGCCAAGGGTGGTGGGAACAATGGAGATGCCCCCAAATACCATCCTTTGACCTTATGAGCCCCACAAGATGACTTTGACCATCTAAAGAGGGGCAGAACTCCAGTGAGTTCAGGCTCAGTTTCTTCTGTTTCCAGGTGGCAGAGAATGTCAAGCACAAATGGGAAGAAGCCTGATTTCTTCTTCTTTTTTTTTTTTTTTTTAAAGACAGGCTCTCCCTCTGTTGCCCAGGCTGGAGTGCAGTGGCACGATGATGGCTCACTGCAGCCTTGACCTCCTGGGCTCAAATGATTCTCCTGCCTCAGCCTCCCTAGCTGGGATCATAGGCCCATGCCACCACACCTGGCTAATTTTTAAAAAGGAATGGAAAACCAAACATCGTATGTCCTCACTGATATGTGGGAGCTAAGTTATGAGGACCCAAAGGCATAAGATGGATATAGTGGACTTTAGGGACTGGGGGAAGAATGGGAGGGGGGCAAGCGATAAAAGACTACAAATAGGGTGCAGTGTATACTGCTCAGGTGATGGGTGCACCAACATCTCACAAATCACCACTAAAGAACTTACTTAGGTAACCAGATACCACCTGGACCTCAAAAACTTATGTGCAATTTTTTTTTTTTTTAATGGAGATAGGGCTCTCCTTATGTGGCCCAGGTTGGTCTTGAACTCCTGGGCTGAAGGGATCCTCCCACCCACAGCCTCCTAAAGTGCTGGGATTACAGGCATGAATCACTGCGCCCAGCCAGAACCTGACTTCTAAAGGTTCTGGCCCACGTGAGAAACTCGTTGAGGCAGTGAGTCACAGAGGATGAGGCCGTACGTTTCTCGTCTGTGAGCGTCAAAGCCCATGGGTTGAGGCGGATGGCTTGCCTACAATGCCCAGGTTTGTCCTTCCGGGATTCGTAAGCCATGCGCAGTGGCTCCTGTGGTATGAGAGAGTCGTCCTTTGCCGTGTGGGTTCCCGACTGGCATTCCCAGCTGGAATGCCCGAGTCTGGGGCCACTGTTTTCATCTTCGTGGCTATTGGGAAAGTGTATTTGCTTGGGGGCTTAAACAAAAGGAAAGCTTCTTTCTGTGTCATGTAGAAGCCTATTCAGAGCAGCCCGGGGCTGGAGAGGGGCTCTGCAGTGTCCCGGGCACAGGCTTCTTCCAGCTTATTGTTCTCATCCCCAGGGTGCGGCTTCATTCCTGTGGTCGCAGATGGCAGCTCCAGAAGCAGCTTGGAGGATGGGGTGCAGAAGGGGTGCAAAAGGCCAGCCCCAGCCTTCTTTGCAGTAAGGTTCCAGAAGTTGCCGCACAACACTCAGATCTAGGTTGGGCACGGTAGCTCACACCTCTAATCCCAGCACTTTGGGAGGCTGAGGCAGGAGGATCACTGGAAGCCAGGAGTTCAAGACCAACCTGGGCAACATAGTGAGACCCCATATCTACAAAAATAAAACACAGGCCGGGCGCGGTGGCTCACGCCTGTAATCCCAGCACTTTGGGAGGCCGAGACGGGCGGATCACGAGGTCAGGAGATCGAGACCATCCTGGCTAACACGGTGAAACCCTGTCTCTACTAAAAATACAAAAAACTAGCCGGGTGAGGTGGCGGGCGCCTATAGTCCCAGCTACTCGGGAGGCTGAGGCAGGAGAATGGCGTAAACCTGGGAGGCAGAGCTTGCAGTGAGCTGAGATTCGGCCACTGCACTCTAGCCTGGGTGACAGAGCGAGACTCCATCTCAAAAAAAAAAAAAAAAACAAAAAAAAAACAAAAACCAAAAAACCACACACACAAAGACTCCCCAAATTAGCCAGGCAGGTGGTGCAACTGTAATCCCAGTCATTTGAGAGGCTGAGTCAGGAGGATCACTTAAGCCCAGTGAGCCATGATCACCTCCACTGCACTCCAGCCTGGGTGGCAGAGCAAGACCCTTTCTCCCAATCCCTCCCAAAAACCCCAAGGAACAAAACACTCAGATCCAGGGGCATGGTGACATGACCAGACCTAGCTGCAAGAGAGGCTGGGACATGTGGGTTTTGTGTGGGAGGAGAGCACATGTGTCAACTGGGGGAGTTTAATGGAATTTTGATAAATATGTAGAAGACATATTCAACAAAAAGAACAATAGCACCCATTGCCACATTTTTTATTCATGTGATGTTCATATATTGCTTGCCATGTGTTATATGTGTTAGTCATTCCAACTAAACACTTTCCAGGTATTAACGTGTTTAACCTTTTCAAGAGTCTGTGGAACGGCTAGTAGTGGCTCCTGTTTTTTTTTTTTTTTTTTTGAGTTGGAGTTTCATTCTTGTTACCCAGGTTGGAGTGCAATGATGCGATCTTGGCTCACTGCAACCTCTGACTCCCAGGTTCAAGTGATTCTCCTGCCTCAGCCTCCTGAGTAGCTGGGATTACAGGTGCCTGCCACCGTGCCGGGTAATTTTTTTTTTTATTTTTAGCAGAGACGGGGTTTTACCATGTTGGCCAGGCTGGTCTGGAACTCTTGACCTCAGGTGATCCACCCACCTTGGCCTCCCAAAGTGCTGGGATTACAGGTTCCCGATGAGTAAGCCATCATGCCCGGCTGGCTCCTGTTTTATAGATGACAAGAAAGCTTAAGTGAAAGACTTGGGGTTACACAGCAAGTGAGTGACTGACCTAGGACTGGAAACCAGGCAGTCGCTTCAAGGTGTGTGCTCTCATCTCCTGCACTATTCTGTCACCCACATGGGGCTGCCGCCATAGGACTCAGCTGCTGCCCTTCACTTGTTTGGGGGGTGGTTAGCCAGGCCACCAACCTCTAGGATCAGCTAAGAAACTGAGCTATTGGGCTTTGAGTGTCCCTTGCTGCAGCCTAAGCAAGACAAGCCCAGGTGATGCCAGTCACTGCCAGAAAGGCCATGAACATGGCCACGGAACCTGGGGCTGCCCCTTACCTGGTAGGGAGACTTGGGACTTTGCCTGTGTTCAAGGGCTGGTGGAGGGGGAGAGGGCAGGTTGGGGCGAGCCACAGGAAACGTGATCAACTGCCCAGAGGATGAGAAAGTGCCTCTGAGTAGCTCAAGATGGATGAGGCCCATCATGGTGGACAACGGGGATACCCTTAGATAGAACCTGAGGACTGTGACCCCAACCCTGTAGGGAGTGGAAGGTGAAAGGTGAGGACAGGCCAGTGAGAGTCAGGGTTGTGATATGGGGGCAGTGACCTCTTAGGCTGGGCACCTCCTGCTCTCCATGCAGTGGCTTAACCCCATCATTTTTTTTTAGAGACAGAATCTTGCTTTGTCTTCCAGGCTGGAGTGCAGTGGCACGATCTTGACTCACAGCCTCTGCCTCTCAGGTTCAAATGATTCTCCTGCCTCAGCCTCCTGAGTAGCCGGGATTACAGGCACACGCCACCGCGCCCATCTAATTTTTTTGTATTTTTAGCAGAGACAGGGTTTCACCATGTTGGCCAGGTTGGTCTCGAACTCCTGACTGCAAGTGATCCGCCCACCTCGGGCTCCCAAAGTGTTGGGATTACAGGCGTGAGCCACCGTGCCCGGCTGCCTTAACCCTTTTGAACGGAAGTGCCCACCTAGGTGGATGGGAAAATAGGGTAACTCATGGCTGATAGGGGAGTCTTTCCTCACAGTGCAAACAAGGAAAGGTTTCCAGATCACGGAGCCAAAAAAGGAGCAAGGATCCTTCTCCCCTCATGGCCTCGGGGCAGAGTGGTCACACTATGAGGTTCTCTGTTTTGTGTAGCAGTGATTGTCTTGGGGGACTCAGCCGAGAACAGGGACTCTGGTGTCCAGCCTGGATGACCACCCCTTTTTGCTCTTTCCTCCCAGGGCCTATGGGAGAGGCAGTGGACATTCTCTGCAGGGTGCTGAGATGATATCTTGCAGGCAGTCTAACGGGGTGGGAGCATTTTTCTTCTCTTCCGGAGTCCTTTCACCTGTCCTGGTGGGGTGGTGGTGGCAGCAGCGGCGCTGGAGGATCAGCAGGAAGAAATGGAAAGATATCCCTTTACCTGCATTGAGGAGCCAGGACCCTTCCTGTGTCTAAGGGTCAACTTTCCCTCAGCGCTCAGGGAGCGAATGTGTGCGTGTGCACACCCATGTAGGGAGGAGTGGGGGTCACAGGGGGTTTCTGATGTTCCTTTAAATTCTCTCTTCCGAGCATTTCTGTGAGAGGAAAGAAGCAGAACTAGGGTTGTGTGTGGGGCAGTCCTACAAAGGGAAGGACCAGCCAGGGAACAGAGAGGCAAACCCAGAGGCCATGAACAGGTGGAAGCCATGACCGCTCTTAGGCAGGAGAGACAAAGGGAGGACACCAGGTTCCTGGAACGCAAGGGCTGAGTTAGCCTCGTGGTGGGCCTAGGCAGCGAGGAGGAAAACAGTGGCTGTCAGAGGTGCTTCCTGAGGTGGGAGGGAGGCTGGGAAATGCCCTGGCCCTTCCTCACATTCTCCAATCTCCCACCAAGGTCTCTTTCTGATTGGCCAAATCCAGTTAGAAGCCCATAGACCAGGAGCCTGGGACACACAGCCTGCAGGGGTCAGCCCCTCGCTGCAGAGTACAGGAAGGGCAAGGTGGGGCTCTGTGGGCCAACAGATCTGGCACTGACATGGGGAGAAACAGGAGGAGAAGCTGGTGGGGAGACTCGGGGTACGGGCTATCTCCCGACCATGCTGCATAGCAGGGCATTGCCTGTGGGTTGCTGGAGTGTCCTGCCAAGGCCTAGGACCAGAGGACTGACCCAGCCCCATGTCTGCGGTATCTTGTGGGTGCCCTGCTCCCTGGTAGGGGATAAGTTCCCTGCTGGGCACACAGTCCTTACACAGCACGAGCATGTGATCCTCTGGGGCATACAGTCCTTACATACCGCGAGCGTGCGAGCCTCTGGGGCATGCAGTCCTTACTCATCGTGAGTATGCAATCTTCCAGGATGCCCTAAACCCTCAGGGGACCACAGGGACCTGGTGGGCCTGGGAGAGGTGTCAGAGGAGCTCCTGGAGCTGTCCTTTGTGGCTGGAAAGGGGCGCAGCAGTTGGAAGGTACCTCTGTAGTGGTGTGGAGGGAGGCACTGGACAACACACAGAGGCGATTGTAGGTGGCCCAGGCCATAGGATGAGAGAAAATCATGGATCTGAGAGATTTCAAGGAGGGAGAATCAGTAGGACTGAGACACTGATTGGATGCAACCAGGGGAACATGACACGGGATACATTTTCCGTCAAATAGAAGGAGGGAATAATGATGGTCCCAGGTACCCATGTGTGATGGAGGCAGCCACATCCCCTGGGGGCTTCTAAGGGCAAGTCCCTATGTCACACATCATGCCTGGTTCAGAGAAGCTTCCAGGGAGAGCAGGCTCTGGGGGAGGGGCAAGTGGAGCTGTGGAGGCTGCCTCCCGCCCTATTCTGGGCTGCCAGATCCCTGGAGTCAAGGGGCAGGTGTGGGGGGGCCCAGGGGAGCCCCACACCAGATGGAAAGGTATGGGTGAGCCCTTGGAGCTCTGGTCCCAGTCTGACAAGGGCAAGGCCTGCCACTGGCCTGAGCCTGGGGATGAAGGCTTCAGCTGGCCAGATGCCTGTGCTCCGATCTGGTCCCTGAAGTTCTCCAGCATCTTAGGATACCCTGACCCATGCTCCTCAGGCACAGGGACCCCACTCCACTGGTCTGCAGGCCTCCAGCCTTTGCTGCCTGACCTATGGCTACACTGGTCAGTTCCTCCCCACCCCTGCTCAGAACTCGACCCTAATGGACATCAGAGCCACTCCCCTTGTGACTTGCCTCTTTCCCTGCCCAGGTTCTCAGCTCACTGCGGGGCTTGCTGCCTTTCCTGGGAAAGAGGAATTACTGGCAGGTCTGAGGGCAGCACAGCTTCCTCCTGGACATGAGAAAGCAGAAATCAGAGACGGCACCACTGGGCTATGAGCCCTGGGCCCAGAACACAGACCTGGGCCTCCACCTTGTCCCATCATACCCATTCCACAGGCCTAGAGAGGGGATGTCATTTCAGGTCACCAGATAGTGCTGGGGCTAACCCATCCACAGGCCTAGCCCTCGGAGGAAATGAGTCTTCCTGAGTTAGTGACTCACGATGGGGTCCCTCTTCCTTGCAACATCCCTAGCTGCACCCCGACTGCCCCAGGTCCAGGCTGTTCCTCTGGGCAGGCCTTTGCTTGTGTGCTCCCCAGCCTGCGTGCCTCAGAACCCCCTGACTCCGAGGCACTGCCTTCAGCCTCTTCCCCTAAACCAGACTGTGGCTCCCCCATGTTAGAAACTGGGTGATCCCCTCTTCTCTGAGGTCTCCAGTCCACGGAAAAGTCTTTCAGACTTGAATGAAAGATGTTTCTTTTCCAGGGCTGGGCCCAGACCCTGGGGCTGGGAGGGAAACATGCAGACTTGGAGAGCTGTGACCTGCCCATGAGTCTGATCACCACCTTCCCCTGGGCCTGTCCAGGAGATTTTGGTGGGGTCTGAGACAGGGGGAAGGACCTAGGGATCCAATCTAGTGCCTTCCTGAAGCTCCAGTCTCCCCATCCTAGCTGGCCATTGAGAGAGAGAGAAGAGAAAGAAAGAGAAGGTCTCTTGTATATTCCTCCTTATGGCCAGCAGGTGGCGCTGTGCCCCCAGATTTTCAGGCCTCAGAGCTCGGCTCTGCAAGTTTGCTTTGCCCAGGCTGGGGGCTGGGCTGCAGCCTTGGAAGGCCCCCTGAATCCTGTCAGAAGTCCCTCTGTGGCCCCCTTCCTGCCTCTGCTGGTGGTATCTGGTGGGGTGGGATGCCTCCCAGGCCTCAAGAAGTCTGAACACAGGTTCCTGGCATGCTCCTTGCCCCGGCTCATGCTGTGCCGAAAAGCCTCTTGGCTGCCCAGGCTGTCTGTTCTCTGTATTGTGCACTGTGTTAGGCGCGGCACGCCCATCAGCTCCTATATTTACCAGCAACTGTGTGAAGTAGGTGCCCATTGCACAGATGAGAACACCACGGTCAGGAAAGGTCAGCAAGTCCACTCAGATAGCGTGTGGTAGGGCTGGGCGTGCCGCCCAGGCCTCTCGGATGCCCACGTGTGTTGTCAACCCCTGCACTGGACTGTAGCTGCGTTCCGGAGGAATTATAGCTCTTAGGCTAAAAGTCCCAAATCAGGAACTCGCCTAGCCTCCCTCACCCCAACACTGGGATTCTTTGTCCACCTACTCAAGGCCCTAAGCCGAGCCCCAGGGAGCAGTCTAAGCCTGTGTGATGGGGGGTGTCACAACCTCACCACTCTATTCTGCTGTTGGTGCAAGGGACGGGGACCAGGATGAGAGAGCAACCCTGGAAACCACAGGGTGGAAAGGAGTGCCCAGCTCCTCTCTCTGTCCGCTCTTTTCACACCGGGCCTCTTCGTCACCCTGCTTCTCCCTAGCTCTGCCCTATTCCTCCTCCTCAGCTGTCTAAATGCGTCTCCCTCCCTGACTCTGTCCCTAGTGCCCCCTTTTACTCTGTCAGCCTGTCTTTCTCTCTTTTCGCGTCTTGTCTTTCTCCAACAGAATCGGAGTTAAGTGACAAAAGAAAAATGATCCCCTCCTGCCAGGGTTATTAAAATCATGTTCTACAATTGAGCCGCCAGGAGAGCCCAGCCAATGACGGATGATGAGGCCACAGTGTCTGCGCAGCTGTGAGTGAGGAGATAGGCCGGGTTGCGGGATTACCACCAGTTACTCTGGGCAGAGTGAGCAGTTCTTCTCGTCTCCTTCAAATCACCTCCCTCCTGCTCCTGGGAGACAAAGTCTCACCCCTGTTGGGGAGACTGGAGCTGGGGTGAGGGGAAGGAGCTGGAGCTGCCATGTAGCCCCCAAAGTAACTTGCCCAAGGTCACACAGCCAGTAAGTGGAAGAGTGGGTATTTGAACTCCAGACTCCAATGTTTTAAAAATTCATTAGGCAGCCTCCCCTGTGTGAACAGGGCGTGAGAAAAGGGCATGAGAAATTATTTTGTTTGCCAGAAAAGGATAGTCCTTGGTCAACTAGACTTGGATCCTACTGGGCCACAAAAACAGTAAACAAGGCCTGGTGCAGTGACTCACGCCTGTAATCCCAGCACTTTGGGAGGCCAAGGCTGGCATATCATGTGAGGCCAGGAGTTCGAGACCAGCCTGGCCAACATGGTGAAACCCTATCTCTACTAAAAATACAAAAATTAGCCAGGTGTGGTGGTGAGCACCTGTAATCCCAGCTACTCGGGAGGCTGAGGCTTGAGAATCACTTGAACCCAGGAGGCAGAGGTTGCAGCGAAAACACATTGAAGCAAAGTGAATTTTAGACATTAGGAAGGACTTCCCAAAGGAGTGGGCTCTAAAATAGACGATTGAGAGTCTGTGGTTTCTTCCTTGGATGGTCTTTCGCAACAAAAGGGACCGTCTTGGCAGTCTTTCTAAGATAGACACGGTGCTGGTGCTATGGAATCCAGCCAGTGGAATTGGAGGATGAAACATGCTGGAGTCAGGGAGGCTTGACAAGGTAAACTGCAGAAGAGATAAGGAAGCCCATATGTTAGACCCAGCCCTAACGCCCAGAGCCCTGCTCATATGTTAGACCCGGCCCAGAAGCCCAGAGCCCCGCTCATATGTTAGACCCAGCCTGGAAGCCCAGTGTGGGTAGGGGAAGCCAGGGCCCTTCAGGCCGGGGTTGGTTTCCTGAGTCAGCACAGTTATAGATGCTGCTTCATGTGGGCAGGGGTCACAGCTCACAAAGCCCTCCCATGTGCAGCTCATTTAAATCTCCCATCCACCCACTGGGGCAGACAACTGAGAAATCATTATCCCCATTTTGCAGATGAGAGAATGAGTCTCCAAGAGGGGAGTGAGTCAGTCAATGTCACACAGAGACAAGGCCCTTGTGCTGTGGCTCGGACCCCGGGCCCTCCCATGTCACCAGGCTCTGAGGCCAGTGGGGGCTGCAAGCCACCCTGCACCCTAATCCGCCTTTCCGTTCCAGTGTGACCAATTGCTCCTTAGCTCCCCCTACCTCGGGGTGACGCTAGTCAGGGGAGGGCTGGTGCCAGCGCCACAATCCGTACAGGATGAGTGAGTATCTCTTTCCTATCTGGATTCTATTATTTTTCAGTTTATCCTGGTCAAAAAACACAAGATGAACGTCTGGAGGAAAAACATATATATATATAATCTTTGAGAAAACTGAAAATATGTATCATTGTTTGGGGTTGGGGGTGCAGAGGCCCTGGAGGCTGGCTCTCCCTGGGCTTATTCCTGGGCCTGACTCAGCCTATCTTTGCACACAGCCTGGTTGCAGGCTCCAGGGGATCTGCAGGGGAACTCCCTCCCCGCAGGGGAACTCACTTTGGGGCTCAGTCTGGGATCTGGTCTCGTGTGTGTGTGTGTGTGTGTACTCAGGTGCAGGGGGTGCTGGGGAGAAGAGAAGTCTCAACCTCTTTCCCTGGGGATATGAGCATTTTCTGGATACTTCTGGGAGCTCCAGATTGTTCCCTATAGGAGAAACACGCACTTCAGCAATAATAGCCAGGGTGTACTGAGGCTTTACTATGTACTAGATACTCTTCCAAATACTTCCCATGTCTTCTAAGGACTTTTCATCTCTTTTATTCCTCACACAAACCCTGTATTTAGGTACCATCTTCTCCTTCTTGTAGCTGAAGAAGCTTAGGTACAGAAAGCTTCAGAAACCCGTCCATGTTCACATAGCTGGGAAATTTCAACCATTCAAATCCAAGTAGTTGAATTCCAGAGTTCACTTCTTGACCACGACTCTATAGAGCTTTCCTTCACTGGAAAGAGAAAGCGAAGAAGGCAGGGAGAGGGAGAGAATGTGCACATAGGAAGGACGTGAGCACGTCTAACGATGTGAGCACGTCTAACGCGTGTCCATGGACCGGCCTGTGTGTGGTACACAGCTGCATGTGTCCTGTGTGTACTTGGCTGTAGGTTCATGTATCCATGCCTTCATCACCCACCTACCCACTCATGTTCATCTGTCTGTCTGTGTGTCCATCCATCATCTGTTTTTTTTTTTTTTTTTTGAAACCGAGTCTCACTCTGTCACCCAGGTTGTAGTGCAGTGCTGCAATCTCAGCTCACTGCAACCTCCACCTCCTGGGTTTAAGCCATCC
This sequence comes from Trachypithecus francoisi, assembly GCF_009764315.1. Taxonomy (NCBI): domain Eukaryota; kingdom Metazoa; phylum Chordata; class Mammalia; order Primates; family Cercopithecidae; genus Trachypithecus; species Trachypithecus francoisi. Next base: position 53,688 of record NW_022680776.1, read on the forward strand.
TCCTGCCTCAGTCTCCCAAGTAGCTGGGACTACAGGCGTGCATCCTCACACTCGGCTCATTTTTGTATTTTTAGTAGAGACGGCGTTTCACCATATTGGCCAGGCTGCTCATGAACTCCTGACCTCATGTGATTCACCCACCTCGGCCTCCTGAAGTGCTGGGATTACAGGCGTGAGTCACTGCGCCCCAGCCCATCATCTGTTTTTAAGTGTGGGGTCACAGGTATGTGGCTACTTCCAGGTGTGTCTGTGCACATGTGTGCATAATTGGAATGTGTGTGATGGGTGTCAGGACACATTCAGATGTACAGACCTGTGACCCTCTCCCATCCCCTCTCCCAAGGCTCTTCCCCCACACCTGAAAAGCCACAGGATGGAGGAAGAGGCCCCGTCTCAGCAGGCCTGCCTTGGTCCCTGGATCCCCTCCGAGCCCAAGCAGAGAGTTAATTAAATCCCTTTCCCAACAAGTGTGGTAATTAGTGCTAATGGTTCCACTTCCACTCAGAGGCTGGAGAGATTCCTGCTCTGTGTGTGTGTGTGTGTGTGTGTGTGTGTGTGTATGTGTGTGTTAGGGGGTGGGTAGCAGAAACCCCTCTCAGTTCCAGAAACTTATGGGGTGTGGAGAGGGGCTTCTGAGAGCTCCCCAATCTTCTCCTGCTCCTGTCTCCTGATCTTATGGGCTCCAGGAGGCTGGGAGTGTGGTGGGTCTCTGGCCAGCCTGCCTGGGAAGAACCTGGTTGTGGTGCCCTTAGCTTGAGGACTGTGGCTCTCTAGGAATCTGTGTGTGACCGAGAGTGTGCTTCTGTGTGTGTGTGTGTGTCTGTGCGCATGCACAAGGGGCACTCTGAACCATGCTGTGTGCATATAAATGACCATGTATAACGGTGATATATGAATGGTGCCCCCTGGAGTTGTACGACGTGGTGGCCCTGATTCACAGACCCCAAGTTGGCATGTCCATGATGTGTGCACGACTCTGGGTTTCTGGGCGTCCTCTGTGTGTTTCGAGGTGAACCTGGAGGTGGGTGCCAGTGAGTGTGTGCCTATGTGTGTTTACATGTGACAAAATGCAAGGAGCAGCAGGGCCGCTGGCTTCTGGAGCCTGACTGACACCCCTTGCAAATAAATGTGACAATGAAATATAGTCCTGGAATTGCTTTGGATGCTCCGTCAAGCAGGCGACGCGGAATAGGTGAAGTTGTAAAGTGTTCCCCGGGGAGCTGTGCGGCTGAGTGACAGCCCCACGCTGGCTCCCGCCTCTCTGCCTGGCTCTCCCTGTGAGACCCTGGGGCTGAAGACTCTCATCCTGACCACAGCCTGGGAGACTCGGGAGGACCTGCTTCCATAGCATCAGGAGTGAAGGGCAGAGGGGACCTGGCAGGGCTCCATCTCTTCACCGTTGTCTCATTGCTGTCTTTGGGTGGAGTGCCCAGAGTAGGGCTGTGTCCCGTCCCCATCATATGCACTCAGACTGGGCTCTCTCAGGACAGGGTCCTGTCTCCCCCCTCAGACTGGGCTCTCTTGGAACAGGGCCCAATCTCGCCTGTCAGACTGGACTCTCTCAGGACAGCATCCTGTCTCCCCCCTCAGACTGGGCTCTCTCAGGATGGAGCCCTGTCTCCCTGCTCAGACTGGCTCTCTCAGGACAGGGCCCTGTCTCCCCTCTCAGACTGGGCTCTGTCAAGACAGGATCCTGTCTCCCCTCTCAGACTGGGCTCTCTCAGGACAGGGTCCTGTCTCCCCCACTCAGACTGGGCTCTCTTGGAACAGGGCCCAATCTCGCCTGTCAGACTGGACTCTCTCAGGACAGCATCCTGTCTCCCCCCTCAGACTGGGCTCTCTCAGGATGGAGCCCTGTCTCCCTGCTCAGACTGGCCTCTCTCAGGACAGGGCCCTGTCTCCCCTCTCAGACTGGGCTCTGTCAGACGGATCCTGTCTCCCCTCTCAGACTGGGCTCTCTCAGGACAGGGTCCTGTCTCCCCCACTCAGACTGGGCTCTCTCAGGACAAGGCCATGTCTCCTCCCTCAGACTGCACTCTCTCAGGACAGGGCCATGTCTCCTCCTTCAGACTGCACTCTCTCAAGACAGGGCCATATCTCCCTTCTCAGACTGGATTTCCAGAGGGCAGAGTTCTGCCTTCCTCTCCAGGGCTCCCTTGAGCAGGGTTGTTTGCCCTAAGATTGGGAGACCGCTCAAGAGAGGCCCGAGCCCCTGAGCACCCTCTGCTTGGTTTATGCGTGTATTGCACACTCATGAATGCATATCAGGTTGCAGATTTGCAGGCTGCAGAACTGTCTGCATGAGCCTTAGCTCTGGAGACCTGGGTTCAAATCCCACACCTGCTAAGTTCATTAGATGTGATCTCAGTGAGGTAGTAACAGCTTCCGCAAAGTCAGGGCGCTGCTTAGGGCTCTGGTTAGGGGCTGACAGGACACTATTTTTTTTTTTTAAATCACAAAGGTGCCTTCTGCTCATTAAGCCATGTGCCCTCCCAGGTGGCACCTCGTTCTAATCATTTGGCTAGGGGTGCCTTGTTAAATTCTCCCCAAATAGCAGGGCAGGCTACCATGGTCCTGCACAGAGGGTGTGGTGAGGACGCGTGAGGTGTGCCGTGGAAAGTGCTTGCTCAATGCCGGGCCTGCGTCCAGCACCCATGGAGCCAAACACCACCTCTGCTGGGTCTTCTGGTGCTGGCAGTGAGTGCCAGGGTCCTCTCTGGGTCTGCCAGCTGTGTGGGGGACACTTTGGTCTTTGTTTCACCCCTTTATCTTCTTGGGTGTCCACTTGTCCTTAGAGCCAGAGGTTGAAGTGTGTGTGTGTGTGTGCGCGCACACACACACAGGCAGGGGAGGTTGCAGATCGAAGTTTGCATGAGCCTTAGCTTTAGAGACCTGAGTTCAAATCCCACAGCTGCTAACTTCACTAGCTGTGACCTCAGTGAGGTAGTAACAGCTTCCTAGGGGAGGGCTGTGGAGAAGGCACAGAGACTATTCCTTTTGCTCTTCCCTCAAGCTGGGTCCTCTCAGTTCTCTCTCAGAGACATCACGGTCCTTCCGCCGCGCGTGCTGGGACTTCCTGCATCTCTGTCTGTGCTTGGCGATTCTAGGCCATGTGTGGAGACCGCACACACAGAGGGAAGCTCTTGCCATTGTCTTGCCTCTCAGGCGGCAAGCCCCAGGAGGGGCTGTGGATTGGGACAAAACCTATCTCGGCTGCTAAGGAGGCCACAACCTGTCCCCAGGCAGTGGGGCATCCACTGTACAGAGCCTGCAAGGACTGTGAACCCCATGAGGGCCCTGACCATGGCTTCTTCATAGCGACATCCCTGGTTCCTTGCACTGAAAAGCTGCTCAATAAATATTTACTTCATGAGTGTGATATGATACAGGGTCCATCCATCTGCGACTTCTAGCATTGTGTGTTGTCCATCCAGCGGGATCATAAACACAGACCTTGAAGGAGCGGGTGGGAATTATGAGAGACAAGAGACACAAGAAATGGAGACAAGACAGTATTCTGATCAAGTCTCGTTTAATGGCGGCGGTGTAATGCCTTATATAGGCTGCCAGGTAAGAGGAAGGGCTCAGAGCAGGAGGGGAGGGGAATAATGAGAGACGTCATCAGACGCATGCTCAGTAGACTTAGTCATACCCGGACGCGGGAGGTAACCTACCGGCAGGCGGGAAAAGTTCGCGCGCGCGGGAAGGGTTGATGATGAAGAACCAGGAAGTGCGCCATCTTGTCTTTGCAATGTGGAGTTTAAGCAACAGAGGCTGCAGCAATTTCCAGACCTCACAGCTCCGGACAGTGTGTGGCATGACAAAAATGAAGGCCGAGATTGCATGGCTGCTGGAGCGTGTTCTGGAGCATTCATAGACAGGTAACCTATTCCACGGGACAGGGGTCAGCAAAGTCCTGGCTCCAAACTGATTAGCAGAGAAAGGTTTTCACACTTTTCTAAGCGCCAAAGAAGCAAAAACTTCCATGTCTCCTTCTACCAATTTCATCTCCATCTCCATATGACTTTCTGGGCAGGAGAGACAGTTTGGAGCTGTAACTTTTGCTTGTCGTCTGAAGGCTCTTGGCCCAACCTTGAATCTTCCAAATAGGCCAGCAGCTGACTTTTCATTTGAATATTCCTGAATTTGAGACTATGGGTAACAGAGAGAAGGAAATGGACATGCCCACTTTCCCCAATCACAGCCTTGCTTACAGACTAGGGTGTCATCATTAAGCCTCTAGATGGAACAGAGGTGTGTATTCTGGCCAATTTAGTCAGAACAAAGGGAAGCCATTATGCAAATGTCTGATCGTTTAAAACCACTCTAGCTTTCCTTGGAAGAGAATGGGGGAGGAAGCCACGTTTGAAAGTGTCTACCCACGCCTAGGTCGCTGCTAATTTCATTTTAATATTACACCATTGTATGATGAATAATTACATACCTCAACAGAGCGAAGGGAAGACAGAACGAAAGGGGTCACAGGGAGGCGGGAAGCAGAGGGGTCAAAAGCACAGACGTTGGCTCTTCTGCTGAACAGCAGGCAGCCTTGGGCACAGGACTCAGCCACTCGGTGCCTCAGTTTCCTCATCTGTAAGACAAGAATGGCACTTCCAGGGTTTTTGAGTATGAAATGAGATTATGCAAATAAAGTGTTCAGTTCATTGTGGGGTAAAATGTTAGCTAGTATTATATTGTTACATTCAGGTGTCTGCATGCGTGTGTGTGTGTGTGTGTGATGAATGCTTTTGTGTGTGTGTTTGTGAGGAATATTTGTATGTATTTGTGTATATGATGAACACATGCATGTATACATGATGGATACATGTGTGTATATGTGATGGATGACTGTGTGTGTGTATATGACAGACACGTGTGTGTATGTCAGGAACACTGCCTATGTCTGTGTTGTGATGGACTTATGTGTGTGTATGTGATGAGTACCTGTGTGTATGGGTCTGTGATGTGTATGACACCTCCGTGTGTGTGTACATGTGACAGGCATCCACGCGTGGGTGTGTATGTGATGGACAGCTGTGAGGTGCCTCCACAGGAGGATGTCTGTGCACGTGGAGGTATGAATGTGAAACAGTACGTACTATTTACATACTGAAATAGTAGAATAATGTGAAAGGGTAGAGCATAAGCCAACAGCACGTGACTGAGAACTGGGTCCTCTGAGTCTGGTTTCCATCCCTACCACACACTTAATACGTTTGTGGCACTGAGCAGGCCCTGCTGTCTATGTTCTTATCTGCAAACTGTGATAAAAGTGATAGTGATAACTGTAGTAATGTTTAGTGAGTGCTTACTATGCACCAGGATAACAAACTTCATTCTGGCTACCCCACAGGATCGGTATTAGATGCAAGGGTGGTGCAGGAGTGCTTTACACACCAAGACATCTTGGCACACAGGAGGGGAGGCTACTGTGGATGTGCACACGTGTGGGTGTGTGTGTGTGTGTGCACAGCACAGCGTCTTTCTCTGTTTCAAGCCTGGGCTGAATGAACACACGCCTGTGTATGGACAACTGCACCCACCTGGGTGTCTATATGTACCCCCGTACATGGCCACGCCTGTGGTTTAATGTCATACCTGTGCTCACACACGTGCACCCAACTCAGTGCATGCTCACCTCCATGTCCCCACATGGCACATACGCGGGTACATGCAGCTCTGAGGCTGCACCTGTAATGAATGGTGGGCCCAGGCAGCCAGGGACTGTGAGTGAGGCTCAAGCCCCTGAGGTGGGCTTTCTGCTTAGCACTGATGAGATTAGAAAGTACTTACAAAAATTATCAGGGCACGATGGCGGGCGCCTGTAATCCCAGTTACTCAGGAGGCTGAGGCAGGAGAATCACTTGAACCCGGGAGGCAGAGCTTGCAGGGAGCCGAGATCGCGCCACTGCACTCCAGCCTGGGTGATAGAGTAAGACTCAGTCTAAAAAAAAAAAAGAAAAAGAAAAAGAAAAAAGAAAGTACTCCCACATCTGTGCTGAAGGAGCTAATCCTGAACCAGGAACTCCTAGGCTCTCCAACCCCTTGCTAAGCAGGAACTCTCTCCATAACCCTCTAACAAGCACTTGCCAAGTTTTGTTTGCACACTTCCAGTGATGGGGAGCTCATTTTCCCCAGAGTGACCTTGACAAGATGCCCTTTCTGGCTGCTGCCCTGAGCTGCCTCAAGTCAGTTTGCCCACTGTTTCTCCTTCTGCCCTCTGCTGCCACACAGCAGCAAACCTGCTCCGTTTCTAAACTGTTTCCCCCGCCTCCTTTTTTTTTCCTTTTTTTTTTTTTGAGATGGAGTCTCACTCTGTCGTCCAGGCTAGAGCGTAGTGGTGTGATCTTGGCTCACTGCAACCTCCACCTCCTGGGTTTAAGCAATTCTCCTGCCTCAGCCTCCTGAGTAGCTGAGACTCAGCATGCGCCACTCTGCTCAGCTAATTTTTTTTTTTTTTTTTTTTTTTTTTTTTTTTTTTTGAGGCGGAGTCTCGCTCTGTCGCCGGGACTGGAGTGCAGTGGCCAGATCTCAGCTCACTGCAAGCTCCGCCTCCCGGTTTACGCCATTCTCCTGCCTCAGCCTCCCGAGTAGCTGGGACTACAGGCGCCCGCCATCTCGCCCGGCTAGTTTTTGTATTTTTAGTAGAGACGGGGTTTCACCGTGTTAGCCAGGATGGTCCTCGATCTCCTGACCTTGTGATCCGCCCGTCTCGGCCTCCCAAAGTGCTGGGATTACAGGCTTGAGCCACCGCGCCCGGCCAATTTTTTTATTTTTTATTTTTTTTTATTTTTAATGGAGACGGAGTTTCAACATGTTGGGCAGGCTTGTCTTGAACTCCTGACCTCATGCTCCACCCACCTCGGCCTCCCAAGGTGCTGGGATTACAGGTGTGAGCCACTGTGCCTGGACAACTGTTTCCCTTTACTAGCAGGCCTCCACTACTTCTTTTGTCACATGAGTTGAAGCCCAGCCTATACAAGCGAGGCAGACTTTTAAAGAAAAATATTAACAACTGTTATTTTTCTTGATTTAAAAATGTAATACATGGTCATTAAAAAAATTCAGACAATACAGGAAAAGAAGAAGAAGAAAGCAAAACCACCCATCACTGCAGCAACCAGAGATAACCAGGGTTCACATTCTTTAATTTTTGAGTAGGCAATACATTTGCAGAGTTCAAAATTAAAAATTGTAAAAGAGTATTAATCAGTGAAAACATTTCCTCCCACATCTCTGTTCTCTGGCCTTAGTTTCCGTCCCCTCAGATTTAAAAAGTCATTAATTTCTTGTGTATATTTCCAGAGATATTTTAAGATATGGAAGACTATTTTAAGATCTTTTAAGATATTGTAAGTTTATTTTAAAAGATTTTAAAGAAACTATTATTATTTTTTGAGATAGAGTCTCGCTCTGTTGCCCAGGCTGGAATGCAATGGCATTATCTTGGCTCACTGCAACCTCTGCCTCCTGGGTTCAAGCAATTCTCCTGCATAGGAGGCCTCCTGAATAGCTGGGATCACAGGTATGCACCACCACACCGAGCTAATTTTTTGTATTTTTAATAGAGATGGAGTTTCGCTATGTTGGCCAGGCTGGTCTCAAATTCCTGGCCTTAAGTGATCCACCCACCTCAGCCTCCCAAGTACTGGGATTACAGACTTCAGCCACTGCACCCAGTCTAAAGGCTATCTTAACATACACATGGGCTCTCTCTTTCTCTCTCTCTCTGTCTTCCCTCCCCAGCCCTCACTTGTGGTTGCCCCCTTGTTTGCTAAAGAGCATATGGTTGAACTCTCTTTTCTTCTTTTTTTGAGATGGAGTCTTGCTTTTGGCCCAGGATAGAGTGCAGTGGCGCGATCTCAGCTCACCACAACCTCTGCCTCCCGGTTTCAAGCGATTCTTCTGCCTCAGCCTCCCGAGTAGCTGGGACTACAGGTGCATGCACCACACCTGGCTAATTTTTGCATTTTTAGTAGAGATGGGGTTTCACTATGTTGGCCAGGCTGGTCTCAGACTCCTGAACTCATGATCTGCCTGCCTCTGCCTCCCGAAGTGCTGGGATTACAGGCGTGACCCACCGCTGCTGGCCGCAACTCTCTTTCTATCAGTTTTCAAAGGGCAGACTGTTTACCTTTTGGCTGCTTCCCTTCATGGTCTAAATGCATTGTTCTGGACTTTGGGAGTCATTTTACATTCTTCTGTTGACCCTTCCAGCTTTTTGGCATCTTTTCATCTTCAGATGTATTTGTCATGCAAATCCGCAACAAACCTTTCCAATGACACCGCCTCTGAAACATTTAATCAACACACAGCACAGCTTCAACCAACATATGATAATATTCTACCCAGCCTGCATTTTACAGAAATCAACATTGCTCTCTCCGGAGAGCGCCAAACGTGTTTCTGAAATAACTCTGGTGCTCGTCCCAGAAATGTTATTCCAAGTGGACGTTAGCAGGATGTAACCTTTTAAAGTGAACCATTGTTGATTCCTGGTGATTTCTCTTTTCTCCCTGAGGTGTTAACAAATGACGATGACCACCCAAAGGTGAACATAGCGAGTGCTCTCCACTTGCCAGGCATGGTTTCCAAATCTTTACATACGTTATGTTGTTTACCCCGGCAAACAGCCTATGAGGAAGGTACTATTGCCATTTCCAATTTACAAGTAAGGAAACATTCTCAGAGAGGTGAAGTAACTTGCCCAAGGCCATACAACTTGTAGGAGGCATATGCTGCTTTGCTGGTGATATCCCATCAGCGGAATAATGTGCTGCAGAGTTCTGCCAGGGATTGGCCCGAAGTTTCTGCCCTAGGCACGACCATCATCTCGTTGGGCCTACTTGGCACAGTGATCCAGGCTACTTGATGGGGTCTCCTCTTCAATGGGCTCCAGAGGGTGCTTCACTCGCTGGGTGATGCCCTTTCTGGCTGCTGCCCTGAGCTGCCACTTCTCCCTGGTATATCTTCTTAGGGCAGTTTTGTGGAAAGAGTTTTAATTCACAGGAACTGCAGCAGCAGGTGTGAGTCTGGCAGTCACAGCCAACAGGACTTACGGGGACTGGGGATAGTGTAGTAAAGGGAAATGATTAAGAGTACAGGCTCAGGGTGAGGCCTCGTGGACTCCAGCCGGGTTCCATCCCTTCCTGCTGTGTGTCCTTGGACAAGTTACTTAACCTCTCTGAACTCCAGTCTCTACATCTCTACAGTGAGGAGAATTACAGACAATGTGTGGAAAATGGCCAGTGTCAAGGAGGTGCTCTGTAAATGCACCATCATCCCAGCCTCATTTGTCAGACTTCGGTGGCCTGGACCCTCCTCTCTTATCAATTTCCTCAATTAGTTTCTCTCCAATGGCACAATTCAGGTCCTGGGCTTGGCACAGCATTGCTGGGTCTGCAGTGGTGGGTGGGCTTGGTTACTGGCCACCCTTGAGGTTACTGGTATGGGTTGGGGGTGGGACAACCAGAGACCCAGGCAGTGACAGATGGGGGAGCTGAGACCTGGAGAGGAGAAGTCTGGGTTGGCCTGCTCTGTCCTCTGAGGAAGAGGGGTCCCTTGGCTCCTCCCAAGGGAGAATGGTTCCCAGACGCACCCCTGCTGGTGCTGTGACTGTGTGGTCTTTTTGGGCTTCTGGGTCTGTCCTATGGAGACACCGGTCCTTTGCCTGGCCCCTTCTCAGACCAGGGGATTCCCTGGAAGGAACCACATGTCCTGCCTCAGACTAGACTCCTCCAGCCTTGACTTCACCTCCATTCAGACCAGGGCCTCCAATGACAAGACTGCCTCTCCCCTCAACAGAGCCTTCCCAGAACACGTGCAAGGCTGCCCTCTGACAGGGGCTATCCCGGGGCAGCGATGTGCTGTTCCTCTCAGAATGGGGGATGCCCAAAGAGAGGCTGTGCCTCCCCACACCTGGACCCCCAAAGACACGAGTTGGGGCTTCCCCCTTAGGAAGCTCCTTGAGGGTCAGAAATGTATCTCTGCCCTCATGGTTGAGATGCTCAAAGAGAGGCTGTAGCTTCTCCCCTGCAGTCTGGGGCTCTCCAGAGACAAGGGTTGTGTCTTCCTCCTCAGAGGAACTGGGGTTCCCCTGGGATCAACTTGTGCCTCCTCCCACAGACTAGACCTCCCCAGCCCCTTGCCCCTGGGCTGGACTGTGTCTTCCTTCAGACTAGGGCTCCCAGGGCGGGGTATTTGTTGCCCTGTGGCTGCTCGCCCAGGCCCTGGCCAGGAGTTCAGTGCCAGGAAAGTAATGAATTCTCGCACATTAACAAGTCAATCACGGAGTCTTAATGAGTCCCGAGTAATCTCAGACCTGCATCTTAATTGAATAGCTGTCCCAGTTCTAATGTGCTGGAAGTTAATCATTAGGAAATTAAGAAACGTCAGCTGGGAACTTCATTAAGCTAGTGAGGGTGGGGCCTGGCTGGGAGAGGGAGGGATCCAGGGATGCAGTGAGGGAGGAGAGTCCTGAGTTGTAGGATGCGGTGGCTCATCAGGGGGTGGGGGTGGGGCACACAGCTGCAGAGTCTCAGCCTCCTCTGAAGGGGTCAGGAGCGACCCCACCCTGAGTCCTGGGAAGTACCCCTACTTCCCCTGTTCCTCGTCCCCGGGCTGGTGCCCCCCAGGCCTCCCCGCCCCTGCCCTGCCTCAGTCACCAGTCCAGGAAAACCCAGGAAGAGGCAACGATGCCCAGAAAGTGCTGAGTGCACAGCAGGGCGGGCACAGGAAGGCTCAGAACCAGGAGTTCCCTCACCCTTCCCGGGTTTGCTCTTATCGCAGCTTTATTAAAATTCTTTTAAAAGAGGGGGAGAACCCTGACCCCTTCTCTCCCTGTCTCTACCCTTTCTCTGCTTTTCTGGGGAAGGAGCAAGAACCTCAACCCCTTCCCTCCCTGTCTCTACCCCTTCCCTGCTTTTCTGGGGGACAAGAACCCCCGACCCCTTATTTCCGTGCCCCGACCTCATTTTTGTGCTCCAACCCCTTATTTCCGTGCCCTGATCTCTTATTTTTGCGTCCCAACCCTGTATTTCCACGCCCCGACCTCTTATTTTTGTGCCCCAACCCCTTATTTCCACACTCCAACCTCTTATCTTTGCGCCCCAACCCCTTATTTCCATGCCCCAACCCCTTTTCCGCTTTTCTGGAGGGCAAGAACTCCCAAACTCCTTCTCTCCGTGTCTCTACTTTCTCTTTTCTCTGGGCTTGCCTCCTTCACTATGGGCAACCTTCCACCCTCCATTCCTCCTTCTTCTCCCTTAGCCTGTGTTCTCAAGAACTTAAAACCTCTTCAACTCACACCTGACCTAAAACCTAAATGCCTTATTTTCTTCTACAATGCCGCTTAACCCCAATACAAACTCGACAGTAGTTCCAAATGGCCAGAAAACGGCACTTTCGATTTTTCCATCCTAAAAGATCTAAATAATTCTTGTCGTAAAATAGGCAAACGGTCTGAGGTGCCTGATGTCTAGGCATTGCTTTACACATCGGTCCCTCCTTAGTCTCTGTTCCCAATACAACTCGTCCCAAATCTTCCTTCTTTCCCTCCTGCCTGTCCCCTCAGTCCCAACCCCAAGTGTCGCTGAGTCTTTCCAGTCTTCCTTTTCTGCAGACCCATCTGACCTCCCCCCTCCTCGCCAAGCTGAGCTAGGTCCCAATTTTCCTTAGCCTCTGCTCCCCACCCTATAATCCTTTCATCACCTCCCCTCCTCACACCCAGTATGGCTTACAGTTTTGTTCCTCGAGTAGCCCTCCCCCACCTGCCCAGCAATTTCCTCTTTAAAAAGTGGCTAGAGCTAAAGGCACAGTCAAGGTTAATGCTCCTTTTCTTTATCCGACCTCTCCCAAATCAGTTAGTGTTTAGGCTCTTTTTCATCAAATATAAAAAGCTTAACCCAGTTCATGGCCTGTTTAGCAGCAACCCTGAGATGCTTTTCAGCCCTAGACCCTGAAAGGTCAGAAGGCCATCTTATTCGTTTTTTTTTTTTTTTTTTTTTTTTTTTGAGACAGAGTCTCTTTCTGTCGCCCAGGCTGGAGTGCAGTGGCCGGATCTCAGCTCACTGCAAGCTCCGCCTCCCGGGTTTACACCATTCTCCTGCCTCAGCCTCCCGAGTAGCTGGGACTACAGGCGACCGCCTCCTCGCCCGGCTGGTTTTTTGTATTTTTTAGTAGAGATGGGGTTTCACTGTATTAGCCAGGATGGTCTCGATTTCCTGACCTTGTGATCCACCCGTCTCGGCCTCCCAAAGTGCTGGGATTACAGGCTTGAGCCACCACGCCCGGCCGGCCATCTTATTCTTAATATGCATTTTATTTTATTACCCAATCTGCTCCTGACATTAAATAAAGCTCCAAAAATTAAAATCTGGCACTCAAACCCCACAACAGGACTTAATGAACCTCGCCTTCAAGGTGTACAATAATAGAGTAGAGGCAGCCAAGTAGCAACATATTTCTGAGTTGCAATTCCTTGCCTCCACTGTGAGACAAATCCCAGCTACATCTCCAGCATACAACTCCAAATGCCTGAACCACAGCTGCCAGGGGTTTCTCCAGAACCTCCTCCCCGAGGAGCTTGCTACAAGTGCCGGAAATCTGGCCACTGGGCCAAGGAATGCCCATAGCCCGGGATTCCTCCTAAGCTGTGTCCCATCTGTGCAGGACCCCACTGGAATCGGACTGTTCAACTCACCCAGAAGCCACTCCCAGAGCCCCTGGAGCTCTGGCCCAAAGCTCTCTGGCTGACTCCTTCCCAGATCTTCTCAGCTTAGCGACTGAAGACTGACTGCCCCATCACCTCGGAAGCCTCCTGGACCATCACAGACGCTTTGGGTAACTCTTACAGTGGAAGGTAAGTCTGTCCCCTTCTTAATCAATACGGAGGCTACCCACTCCACATTACCTTCTTTTCAAGGGCCTGTTTCCCTTGCCTCCACAACTGTTGTGGGTATTGACGGCCAGGCTTCTAAACCTCTTAAAACTCCCCAACTCTGGTGCCAACTTGGACAACATTCTTTTATGCACTTCTTTTTAGTTATCCCCACCTGCCCAGCTCCCTTATTAGGCCAAGATATTTTAACTAAATTATCTGCTTCCCTGACTATTCCTAGGCTACAGCCACACCTCATTGCTGCCTTTCCCCCAGTTCAAAGTCTCCTTCACATCCTCCCCTCATATCCCCCCACATTATACTTTTATCTTTTGTGGGTTAAGTATATTATACTTTTGTGTGTTAAGTATAACCCACAAGTATAAGATACCTCTGCTCCCTCCTTGGCAACTGATCATGCACCCCTTACCACCTCATTAAAACATAATCACCCTTACTCCACTCAACGCCAGTATCCCATCCCACAGCATGCTTTAAAATGATTAAAGCCTGTTATCACTGGCCTGCTACAGCATGAGCTCCTACGACCTAAAAACTCTCCTTACAATTCCCCCATTTTACCTATCCTGAAACCAGACAAGGCTTGCAAGTTAGTTCAGAATCTGTACCTTATCAACCAAATTGTCTTGCCTATCCATCCCATGGTGCCAAAGCCATATACTCTCCTGTCCTCAATACCTCCCTCCACAACCCATTATTCTGTTCTAGATCTCAAACATACTCTCTTTACTATTCCTTTGCACCCTTCATCCCAGCCTCTCTTTGCTTTCACTGAGACTGACCCTGACACCCACCAGGCTCAGCAAATTACCTAGGCTCTACTGTCACAAGACTTCACGGGCAGCCCCATTACTTCAGTCAAGCCCAAATTTCTTCCTCATCTGTTACCTATCTCGGCATAATTCTCATAAAAACACACGTGCTCTCCCTGCTGATTGTGTCTGGCTAATCTCCCAAACCCCAAACCCTTCTACAAAACAACAACTCCTTTCCTTCCTAGGAATGGTTAGTGCAGTCATAATTCTTACACAAGAGCTGGGACCGCATCCTCTAGCCTTTCTGTTCAAACAACCTGACCTTACTGTTTTAGCCTAGCCCTCATGTCTGCGTGCAATGGCTGCCACTGCTTTAATACTTTTAGAGGCCCTAAAAATCACAAACTATGCTCAACTCTTCACAGTTCTCGTAACTTCCAAAATCTATTTTCTTCCCCCAACCATCGCTCAAGACAATGCTTATGCTGATAAGGTAGCTAAAAAAGCAGCCATCAAAAGGCATCAGATCCCATCGCTCAGGACAATGCTTAATATAAGTTGGCTAAAAAAGCAGCTAGCCTTCCGACTTCTATACCTCATGGCAGTTTTCCTCCTTCACATTGGTCACTCCCACCTACTCCCCCGCTGAAACTTCCACCTATCAATCTCTTCCCACACAAGGCAAATGGTTCTTAGACCAAGGAAAATATCTCCTTCCAACCTCATAGGCCTATTCTATTCTGTCATCATTTCATAACCTCTTCCATCTAAGTTACAAGCCATTAGCCTATCTCTTAGAACCTCTCATTTCCTTTCCATCCTAGAAATCTATCCTCAAGAAAATCACTTCTCAGTGTTCCATCTGCTGTTCTACTACTCCTCAGGAATTTCTCAGGCCCCCTCCCTTCCCTACACATCAAGTTCAGGGATTTGCCCCTGCCCAGGACTGGCAAATTGACTTTACTCACATGCTCCGAGTCAGAAAACTAAAATATCTCTTAGTCTGGGTAGACACTTTCACTGGATAGGTAGAGGCCTTTCCCACAAGGTCTGAGAAGGTGGTTTTGCCTTCACACCTCTATACAATCTGATAACAGACCAGCCTTTACTAGTCAAATCACCCAAGCAGCTTCTCAGGCCCTTGGTATTCAGTGAAACCTTTATATCCTTTACCATCCTCAGTCTTCAGGAAAGGTAGAACGGACTAATGGTCTTTTAAAAACACATCTCACCAAGCTCAGTCACCAACTTCAAAAGGACTAGACAATACTTTTACCACTTTCCCTTCTCAGAATTCAGGCCTGTCCTCGGAATGCTACAGGTTACAGCCCATTTGAGCTCCTGGGTGGACACTCCTTTTTATTAGGTCCCAGTCTCATTCCAGATACCAGACCAACTTGGACTGCACCCCAAAAAACTTGTCATCCTTGCTATCTTCAGTGTAGTCATACTCCTATTCACCATGCTCAAATACTCATAAATGCCCTGCTCACGTTTACACTGCTGGTTTATACTGTTTCTCCAAGCCATCACAGCTCATATCTCCTGGTGCTATCCCAAACTGCCACTCAAAATTCCCTCTTAAAGTAAATAAATAATCTTTGCTGGCAGAGCTATGCTGAGCCTCCTTGGGCACTGTCTAATTAGATGTCCTAGGTCCTCCCAATTCTTAGTCCTTTAATACCTGTTTTTTCTCCTTCTTTTATTTGTACCTTGTATCTTCCCTTTAGGTTCTCAATTCATCCAAAACCATATCCAGGGCCATCACCAATCATTCTATACGACAAATGTTTCTTCTAACCCCACAATATCACCCCTTACCACAAAATCTTCCTTCAGCTTAATCTCTTCCACTCTAGGTTCCCACGCCGCCCCTAATCCTGCTTGAAGCAGTCCTGAGAAACATCACCCATTCTCTCTCCATACTGCCCCCCAAAATTTTCGCTGCTCCAACACTTCAACACTATTTTGTTTTATTTTTCTTATTAATATAAGAAGGCAGGAATGTCAGGCCTCTGAGCCCAAGTCAAGCCACCGCATCCCCTGTGACATGCATGTATATGCCCAGATGGCCTGAAGTAACTGAAGAATCACAAAAGAAGTGAAAATGCCCTGCCCCGCCTTAACTGATGACATTCCACCACAAAAGAAGTGAAAATGGCTAGTCCTTGCCTTAAGCGATGACATTACCTTGTGAAATTCCTTTTCCTGGCTCATCCTGGCTGAAAAAGCTCCCCCACTGAGCAAGCACCTTGTGACTCCCACTCCTGCCCACCAGAAAACAACCTCCTTTGACTGGAATTTTCCTTTACCTACCCAAATCCTATAAAACGGCCCCACCATTATCTCCCTTTGCTGACTCTCTTTTCGAACTCAGCCTGCTTGCACCCAGGTGATTAAAAAGCTTTATTGCTCACATAAAGCCTGTTTGGTGGTCTCTTCACACAGATGTACATGACAATAATGATGACGATTCTGTACCTTCTCCTTGTTGCCAGTCTGGGGATCTTGGAGCGAAGGGCACCAGGTCCCTGTCCTGTGGACTTACAGGCCAATTGTAGGCAGTGGGCTATGGAGAAGTTAAGTGCTGTGCCCGGGCAGGTGGAACACAGAGGCAGGTGGCTAAGGGCTGCAGACGCTTACGGGAAGGCCTTCATCGTTTATGGGAAGCTGCACAGAGTGAACAGATTTTGAGCTTGTCCTTAAGGGCTTCCTTAGGTTAAGGTGAGTAGGGAGGTGACAGGTGACTATAGGCAGAGAGAAAGGTGTCAAGAGCAACTACATTGGTGACGTGGGCTAAGACCCCAAGGACGGCTTGGGAGCGGGTCTAAAGAACCTTGAATACCAGGTTAAAATGTGGCTTTTACCCCCCACTCTTTGGGGAGTCCTTGCAGGCTCTTGAGCAGACAGGGGACAGGGTCACAGTAGGAATCTGAGAAGGCAAATCTGGCATGTGGGAAGGATGGAGGTGGGCTGTAGGGGAGTTTGATCAAGGGCTTCCTGTGCTGGAAAAGAATTCTAAGGGGTGGGCCCAGAGGAAGCCTCTGCTGTGGTTTGAATAGTTGTCCCCTCCATACTCATGTTGACATTTAATTCCCAATGTGGCAGTATTGAGAAGTGGGGCCTTTAAGAGGGGATTGGGTCATGATGGTTCTGTTCTCATGAATGGATTAATCCATTCATGGATTAATGGGTTAATGGATTATCATAGAAGTGGAACTAGTGGCTTTACAAGACGAGGAAGAGAGATCTGGACTAGCACCTCAGCTCCCTTGCCGTGTGATGCCCTGTGCTACCTCGGGACTCTACATAGAGTCCCCACCAGCAAGAAGACCTTCACCAGATGTGGCCTCTAGACCTTGGACTTCTCAGCCTCCATAACTGTAAGAAATAAATTCCTTTCTTTTATACATTTTGCAGTTTTAGGAATTCTGTTATAAGCAGCAGAAGACAAATTAAGGCACTCACCCTTGCTGCTTCCAAGCCCACCAGGGGCTCCTGGCCTTCCATCTGTGTATGGGGTTGGAGCCATTCTACCAGTGGAAGGAAAACTGGATGGCAGGCCCTGGGGTGGGGCTGGGGGTTCTGGGCCATGGTGCTGGCTGAGGGGCCACTGGGAGAGTGCCCTGTGGGCCAGGTCTCTGCAGGCTGATAGGGGATAATTTCTGATTGGCAGGGCAGGCGAACCCCAAAACTGGTTCGTAGCCTGGGAAATTTCTTCCAGACTGTAGTTTCCTTGGCTTTGCCAAGGAAAGAATTCAAGAGCAAGTCGCTGGTGAGAGAAAGCAACTTTTATTGAACTGGTGCTGCTTCTTGCAGAGCAGGGCTAATCCATAGGCAGTGTGCCCATAGTTGGTGTCTGTGGGCTGCTAGTTGTATTTAGACCCACTTTTAATTACATGCCAATTAAGAGGTAGGTTATTCAGAACTTTCTGGAAAAGGGGCAGGGAGTTTCCAGAACCATATAAAGATAGATAGAAAACATCATAATTAGGAGTAAGAGAAAAACTTTCATGCTCATCCACAGCATCATGTTATTTATACTTATCTGTGCATTTGCAAAACAATAGCTTTAAGTCTTCTGGGAGTTTGCAAGTGTAGGTCATGGTATCTTCTCTGGCATCTGCGAGACTCATAAGAATCTTTGAGGCTGGGCACAGTGGCTCATGCCTGTAATCCCAGCACTTTGGGAGACCGAGGCGGGCAGATCACAAGGTCAGGAGTTCGAGACCAGCCTGGCCAACATGGTGAAATCTCGTCTCTACTAAAAATAACAACAACAAAAAAAAATTAGATGGGCATGGTGGCACATGCCTGTGATCCCAGTTACTCAGGAGGCTGAGGCAGTAGAATTGCTTGAACCCAGAAGGCGGAGGCTGCAGAGAGCTTAGATGGAGCCATTGCACTCCAGCCTGGGCACACAGCAAGACTCCATCTCAAAAAAACAAAACAAAACAAAACAAAAACTTAGCTTTGAAATTTAACAGCGGTGGGGGTGCTTAATAATGTCTGATAGACCAGCCTATGCAATGTGGCCAAACCCCATCTCTACTAACAATACAGAAAAGAGCTGAGTGTGGTGGTGCTCCCCTGTAGGTGCCAGCTACTTGGAGGCTGAGGCAGGAGGATCACCTGAGCCTTGGGAGGTCAAAGTTGCAGTGAGCTGTGATTGTGCCACTGCACCCCAGCCTGGGCAACAGAACGAGATCCTGTCTCAAAAAGAAAAAAAAAAGAGAATCTCCATTCATGAAAAAACACCATTAAAAGAGTGAAAACGCAAGCTGCAAATTGAAAAAAGGGAGATACAATACATATATATCCTAGAAAGGACACATATCCAGAAAAAAGTATTACAAATCAACAGAAAAACAAGCATATCAATGAAAACTGGATAAAAAGATTTAACAGGCAATTCATAAAAGAGGACATATAAATGGAAATAGAAGATACTCAATCTCAATACCAGGAAAATGCAAAATGAAACCACACTGATATGTTACTGTACCCCAACTAGAATAACAAAATAATTTTTAACTGACAGGCATCAGCAAGGATGTGGGGTAACCAGAATATCCCTGCTAAATGGTATAACCACTTTGGGAAAATGTTCAACAATATGTGATACTAAAGTTTTATCATTCATGTACCTCTAAAACCAACAATGCCACTCCTAGAAATATACCCCAGTCTAGTAATATTCTATTTCTTGATTTGTGGTGGTTCACTTGGTAAAAATTCATTATCTGTACCTTTTTTTTTTTTTTTTGAGACAAGGTCTCACTCTGCCATCCAGGCCGGAGTGCACTGCCATGATCACGGCTCACTGCAGTCTCAACCTCCCTGGCTCTGGTGGTCCTCCCACCTCAGCCTACCGGGTAGCTGGGACTACAGGCACACACCACCACACACAGCTAACTTTTGTGTTTTTAGCAGAGATAGGGTTTTGCCGCGTTGCCCAGGCTGGTCTAGAAATCCTGGGCTCAAGTGATCCGCCCACCTTGGCGTCCCAAAGTGCTGGGATTACAGGTGTGATCTACGGAGCCCGGACCACCTGCACATTTAAAATTGTGAACTTCTTCTATATACTTCAGTAACTCTTCAAAGATTTCTTTGACACAAAGTTCTCAGAAATCTTAAAGCTAGCATTTCAGAATAGAAAAAAAGAGCTTCTGGTTCACTGGTGAAATTTTACTAATAAAATTTAAAAACAAAAAGAAAGCTACTAATGCATATCAGCTCAGAACAAAGATTAAACACTACCAGCAGATCTTTTCTTTAACTTCCTGAAGCACTGGGATTCATTCTTTCAGCAAAGAAAGGATGAACAACACTGGGACCCAAAGAAAAGATACCACTGCAAGAAAAGACTTCTTTTCCAAAGCAGCTCTAGCAGCAAAAGATAGGAGGAAAGCAAGGAAACCATGCCAAACGTCTTGGTTAACTCTTCGGTGAAAGGACGCCAATGAGATGATCTAAGAAGCCAGAAAGACAGACAGACAGACACAGGGAAATCACAGTAACTCTTTGGAGTGCAAACACCAACCCCACAATCCAACCTACCGTAAATCCTGCGGTTAATTTGAGGCTTGTCCCGCTAGTCATGAGGTGATTCAGTGATGGCTACAAACGCTCCTCATGTGCATCCTGGACCTGGCACACCTGGTTTGCCCATCACCAGCCTGGAGACGCCGCCAGGAGCAGAATGCCAGAGGCCAATAGAGACCCCAACTTTGCAAGTCATGGGCGTGAGCGCTCTTGCCCCTCAGGTTTCCAGAAGGAACCGCCTTGAGAGTGGGGTATGGGGTCGGTGTCCTCCACAGGATTTACGAGGACGCGACCCCAAAGCTGCTCCGTCCCTCCACCCCCTGGGATGCCACAGAACACCTGCCAGCGAGTTTCCTCCCCAGCGCCCACAAGAGGTGGACTACGGGCGGCAGCGGCAGGCGAAGAATGCGCTCAGGGAACTTAGGCCCCCATGGTGCACGCCCCCCCCCCCCCCACTCGCGCAACAAAACTTGCCACACGGCCTTGCCTTGACCCAGCTGTGCACCTTCGGGTCCCGGATCACCGCCCGCCCAGCCTGGCGCGGCGCCCTGAACCTCTGAAATGCTGGGTGGACTTTGCCATAACTTCCCATCAAGACTGCAGCCGGCAGCCGAGCGGCCGCACCTTGGCCCAGCCCCTGGCGCAGCACGTCGCCGGTCCAGTGTTCCCAAAAACACCGCCCTCACTCAGAAGCTCAGGCAGCCTCGCCATCCCCACCTACCCCTCCCAGTACCGCTGCTGCCTCAACAGCCACCTAACCCCTCGCCCGCGGCCCACTGGCTCCTCAGCGTCCCGCTTGGCCGCATCAAGAGAACCCAAGGTGCAGGCGCCGCAGGGCCTTAAAAGGACCCGGTCGCCTCTACCGCACAAAGGTTAGGGGCAGCGCGGGCCAAGAAAAGGAGCAACCCAGAGGATGCACCGAGTGCAGCGGGGACCAGGAAATCCCTCTCTCCCCTCCGCCTCTTTTTCAAAGCACCAGCACTCCACCCTGCAAATCGCTGATTTCCCTGGCTACTTGAACCGCCCATGCCAGGTTAAAGAGGCTGGAGACACACCCCTAGGGGGGCCCGGAGCAACCCAGCGCTTAGGACTGCAGGCCTGGCGCTGCCTCACCGCCCTCAAGTCTGACTTCCAGGCCCGGGCACGCGGTGCACACGCCCAGGTTTCAGAAGGCAGCCCCCCAGCTCCCCTGAGAGGTGGCCTTAGGTCACTTGCAAAAACAATCACAAACGTGTCAATGGCACTTGTAATTATTTTTCTAATTTAAATTTAGACCGATTGGGCACATAGGATTCCCATGAAAAAAGCCTTTGAGAAAAATAGAAACTTTTTTTTCCAACAAGATTAGGAAATACCAAGAAATAGGAAGTAAAGCCACGCTATCCACGCAGCTAAAAACTTTGAAAGCCTGAAATTTCATCTAAGGCAAATGCTTCCATAACTTTAGGTCATGCCATTATTTAAAGTCAATTTCAATAAACAATTTCATTGCAACTGAATCCATCTTGTATAAGAAAACTAAGATACATCCCTGATACTCTACC